>NW_020954231.1:16166-48643 GCF_900497805.2 Vombatus ursinus
TAAAGAGTTTGCTTTTATTAATAACATGTTGTTTTCCTTTTCTATTTACCTTTTTATGCCTCTCTTTAGTCTTGTATTGGAAGACCAAATTTTTTGTTGAGGTATGATCTTTTCATCAGGAAGGTTTGGAAATCCCCTATTTCATTGAATGCCCATCTTCTCACTTGAAAGATTATACTCAGTTTTGAAGAGTAGTTGATTCTTAGTTGTAATCCAAGCTCCTTTGCCTTATGGAATATTATATTCCACACTCTCTGATCTTTTAGTGTAGAAGCTGCAAGGTCCTGTATAATCCTGACTTTGGTTCCATGATATTTAAATTGTTTCTTTCTGGCTGCTTGCAGTATTTTTTCTTTTACCTGGTAATTTTGGAATTTGCCTACTATATTTCTTGGCATTTAAATTTGAAATCTCTTTCAGAAGGTGATAGGCGGATTCTTTCAATGACTATTTTACCCTCTGGTTCTAGGACCTCAGTGCAGATTTCCTTGATGATTTCCTGAAAGATGCTTTGTAGGCTCTCTTTTTTTTATTATGGTTTTAAGGTAAACCAATAATTTTTAAATTATGTTTGATGGATCTATTTTCCAGGTCAGTCATTTTACTGATGAGGTATTTTATGTTTTCTTCTATTTTTTTACTCTTTTGTTTCTGTTTGACTGATTCTTGATCTCTCATAGAGTCATTAGCTTCCACTTGCCCAATTCTAATTTTTAATAAATTGTTTTCTTCTTTTAGATTTTGTATCTCCTTTTCCATTTGGCCCATTTTACTTTTTAAGGACTTGTTTTCTACAGTTAATTTTGATTCTTTCTTTTCCAAGCCATTGATTCACTCTTGCATGCCTTTCATTTCCTTTCCCAAATTTTTCTTCTACCTCTCTTATTTGACTTTAAAATCCTTCATGAGCTCTTCCAAGAAGGCTTTTTGGGGTGGATACTAGTTCATCTTCCTTTTTGAGGTTTTGGCTGTGGGTATATTGACAATGTTGTCCTCTTCTGAATGTGTGCCTTGTTCTTCTCTGTCCCCATAATAAAAATCTATGGTTATTGTCCATTTCTGCTTTTTGCTCATGGTATTTGCCTATTTCCTGACTTTTAAGAAAAGTTGAGCTCTCCTGCTAGAGAACAGGAGACATTGACCTAAACTTCTTGTGCTGGGACCCCAGGATCTGGTCATTGGCTTTGTGTGTGAGACCTCATTCTGGCAGCTTACCTGATATTGGGCTGGGGTGGGTACTGGGTTCAGTTCAGCAGCACTGGAACTCTTGAAGTGGGTAGGGGGAGTCTGGCCTCTGGGGGCCACCTGCTTACCCAAGCCTTGTACTCCTTTTGTTTGGCTCACCTGAAGGACATCGGTCAGCCTGGAGCTTTTCCTCCTGGATTTGTGCTTCCTGGAATCATGCTGAGGCACTGGAGAACTTTGCTACTGGAGAACTCTGTTGTATATGGTAGTTTTCTGAGCTAGTGTCTACCAGTTTCCCTGCCTATACTGAGGTTCTCAGAGGTCCTGGTATTGGTGCTTGCCTGATCTATTACCCTGGGTCTCAGGATCTACCCTTCATATGCTGAGATGGGGCTTGCTGCTGGCTTGCTAGGACATCTCCCATCCTGTAATACTCCCCCTCCCCCAGAGCAAGAGGGGTCTTTCCAGTTAATCCTCCAAGATTCCTGGGCTACAAGACTGCTGCACCCTGTTTTTCTGCTGGTTCAGCTATGCCAGGGTTTTACCTGGGGCGATATTTTCTCAGCTTTCAGAGTTCAATAAGGGTGGGTGAGAGCAACTTACTTATTCCACCATCTTGGCTGCCATAAACAGAAGAATTTTAAGTTTAAAGCTAAAAAGTATACTAAGACTTTTAGGCACTCTCTATAATTGCCGACATAGTTGATGTGCTTATTACTTTTATTGAAGTATTGTCTCTCTCTTTTTTATTCTTTTATTTTAAGAGACACGTTTCTGGATAACATAATGGAAAATAATGTAAATGTGAAAGAAATAACTTTATTTAGGAAAATTATTTTCCTATCTTTTTGATCCTCTGTCCATTGTGTACTGAGAAATATCACTATGATTTTTATTTATTTCTGTATATATTTATTTTCTTACTTATTACCAGATCTGTGATTTACTTAGTGTAAGTACCCTCAGTGTGTTAAGGCCCTCTAATGATATTGATTTTGCATTTATTCAGTAGGTTATTGTCACAGCAAATTGCCTGGGGTACTGGGAAGTTAAGTGACTTTGCTAGAGCCAAACAGCCAATAAAGAGGCAAAACATGAATCCGGTTCTTTTTTTTTTAAATTTCGAGGATGGCCATCTATACCCTAAGCCCAAGCAATTTAACTAAAACAAAATAAGCAAATGCACAAAAATATTTTATGGAGGAATAAATGAAATAGGAAAGGTCACAGAATCAGAGAATAAGAGCTAGAAGGCCCTTTACAGATCACTTAATCCAACACCCTCATTTTACAGATGAGTAATCTGAGGTCCCAAACGGTTAAGTCACTTGCCCAAGGTGAGTTAAGCATTACATGGCAGAAAGAGGCTTTTTACTATGATGCTCTGACTCCAAAACTAGCAATCTTTTCATGGTACAGTGGGATAAAATAAAATTTTAATGCATTTCCTTTCAGGCAATATGGAATAAAATGTGATCCTAAGGCATTTTGTACACATTAAACATAGAAAACCTTTTACAGTTTTTTTTTTCTTCTAAGGAGTTTTAAACAGGATGTTTGCAAAAAAAGAAAAAAAATAGCAATCAATGTACTACCCTCAGAAAGGTTTTAGTGGAAACTTTCCAGCATCTATAGAAAATCAGTGCCAAAAGGAGAGTGAAAGATAAAAAGGGAGAATATTTCTGAGGTAACCATGAAAAGAGAAAATTAGGGAAAATGAAACAGTTTCCCATGGGGACTGACGAATGCACAATTCTGAATTCATGCTGTTTCCAAGATATTAAAACTAAATATAGTACATCTGCTGTACAGCATCAGAGATAATATATCACAGTGTGAAGTTTCATGATGATTCTGTGTATTCAGCTGTTTTCCCACCTGTATATTGCTATTCCTTTCATTTTTTTCTTTTTTTTTTTTCATTATATGAGAGCCAGAAAAGGTGCTATTATGAATCTAGGGGAAAAATAAAGCCATTCAGGTGACACAATAATGGAATGTGCTAAAAAGTGAAAAACTCTTACTTGAAAGGGGACTGTTTACTAGACCCAGGGCTGCTTATGTTGTTGGTTGACTAAATGCTTCCAAGCTAAGTACTCCAGGGGCTCGGGTGCTGTCCAAATCACTCATGTACTGGTTCAGCCATATGCTATCATTTCTCCTTGACTTAGAAAATATTGTTCACCCATTCTTTTAATCTGTCTACATCATAGCAAGAGGGTTGAGGGAGGAATAATACAGCCATATATACAAGGAAATGGGAAAAAAAGTCAAACAATTATAAGGCTGTGCAAATTGTACAAGAATGTTTTGTCATGCAAAAGAAGAATATATGAAAATGAAATGCTATGTTTTCTTCTTTGAAAATCAAAGTTTCCCAACTTATCCAAAGTCAACTAACTGAGCTGTCATGATAAAATGGAACAAACATTTTTGAATCTCATTCTCATTTTATTGACTGTTAATTTTTTTTAACTAAAAAATTGAAGCACAACATTAATCATAGAAACAAGTGATTCTGATTCACTTTCAAAAAATAACAGTGATTTGAGTTTCTTTACTTCTAATTTACTCTTTAATGTCAAATATTTTAGATTTTCCTGATGAGGGGTAAAAGGTTGTTAGCTATAGGTTTTTCTTTCTCATAGTCTCCTTGCTGAAATAGGATTGAGAACTCATGCTGTGACTCTGCAATATTGTTCACTGCAAGAAACAATTTTGTTCTGCCTCAGAGGCAATCTGTTCTTATGGTTAATTTTGCCCCTGGTAACCACAATGCTTGTTTATGTCCTTAAAATGCCTTTTAAAGAAATTGATTTCCATGCATCATCAATAAATCCTGCTTCTAGGATCTAATTCTCTCATTTCCTCCTTCAGATGGAATTTAAATTTTCTGTTGGGGTATCATAAGGCTGTTAATCGTGATACAGAAGTAGTGTTTAATCACATGCATGGAGATATACAAATATATCTGTTTCATATTCTCAGTATTACTTTAATTATGTAATTTTACTTAAGGTTTTATCACTAGCTCTTCAAATTGGTTTAGCCTTAAGTAGAGTTAGGGAATTTACAGTATAATCATGATGCTACAAATAGATTTTTATCATTAAGCAAATACCAATATTGGAAATATACTATACTCAAGGATATCTTATATAGGAACTCTTTTCTTACCTAAAATTATTTCATTCAAAGTATGATAGATATTGAAAATGAAACCTAAGACTTAGGCTCTTGACATCCATGTGATTTAGTCATTCAGCTATTGTAAATTTTCAGTTCATTGAAAGTATTTCAGGGATTGACATCTGTAGAAAAGAAAAAAAAATGTAGTACTTACTATTTGCATTGTAGGACAAAAAGCACATTTTAATTATATTACTTTGACAGATCAAAAACAACATTCACACTGGAACTTTCTAGTCATTCATTCAACAAGGTTTTTGAGTGTCTACTAGGTACTTGTAATGTACAAACTACTATTTACTTGTATGAGAGTCATTGAATAAATTTTCTTTAAAAGACAAAAATAAAATAAATCTTTATGGACTCCAAGGATTTTACATTCTCTTTTGAGAAATCAATATAAATACAAAACAATATAAAAAGTAGATCTCATAGAAAGAAGGTAATTTTCAGGGGAACAAGAGGACTGGCACTGGAATGAGAGGTGGGCAGCGTAAGATGAGATACTGCTAGACTTCTTGTATGTGTCACCTGAGTTGAACTTTCAAAGAAGATAAGGATACTATGAGGTATAGATGAGGAAAGGGTGCATTCCAAGTATAAGGTTTGTTTAAAATAAAAAGGAACAAAAAATAGCTCAGTTTAACTGGAATCTTAGAGTGCTTGAAGGAGAATAACACAATGATAAGCTTATAGCCAGTTTGTGAAGAATTTTAAAAGTAAAACAGGGAGTTGCTTTTTTTTCCCCATCTCAAGTGAATTGGAACCCAAAGAAGATTATTGAGAAAGGGAATGACATGTTCAGAGCTGTGATGTAAAGGTCAAAGGAACTAATGAAGTAAATTGGCTCTCACCGGCCTTTATATCTGCAAAAAGTTCTTTCCCAGTCCTGATTATACCCTTAAATTGATAACTCAATTTATCTGCTATTCAGCATAATTATTCTACTATTTATTAACACTACCTCTTACTCCTTCTTATGTGGAAAGTTTGAAGGACAAATATCATGTTATTGATGACGTTGGGTGAATGTTTTCCTTTATCCTAATATTATTTGTGTAATAGCTATTACTAAAAAAAGTCCCATTAAATTAAATAATCCTAGATGAAATCATATTAAAATGTGTTTTAGGGAAATCCATGATTTAATGTAATCATATTAAATTATTTTTGTAAAGCAAAAAAAAATCTCAAACTATTAATATATAACATTTCATACTTCTACAGAATAGAAATGTTTATTAATAAGAGCTACCATTTATAAAGCACTTATTTTTTTTTATTTTTTTAGTGAGGCAATTGGGATTAAGTGACTTGCCCAAAGTCACACAGCTAGGAAGTATTATGTGTCTGAGGACAGATTTGAACTTAGGTCCCCCTAACTCCAAGGCCAGTGCTCTATCCATTGTGCCACCTCTCTGCCCCTATAAAGTACTTTAAAGAAATCCTTTTGGGTAGCTCCCTGTAAGAGGTGGGTAGCTTCAGTTATATAATTCCTATTTTACAAATAGTTAGTGGATAAGTAGAGACATCTGACACAGAAGGCAGACTGATTATATATGTGGAAGATAAAAGGGACTTCCAGCAGTAACAAAATTAGTTACTCCATTAATTAAAGTGTTGAGATTTTGTCACATTGGTGGATTAGCAGCTCTGTTATAAACAGGGAACAAGCTCTGATCTCTTTGACTTCTGACTTTTCCTATAAAACTTGACTCTCTCTCTCTCTCTCTCTCTCTCTCTCTCTCTCTCTCTCTCTCTCTCTCTCTCTCTCTCATGTGTGCTGTCTCTCTCTGTCTCTCTGTGTGCCTCTGTCTCTCTCATTAATCACATGTAATTGTGTTTCTTCTTGTTAGTATCTATCATAGTTTCCCAAAATGGGTAATACTGCCCCACGAGGGGTGCTGGGATGATCCAGGGGGGCAGTTATAGCCTCAGGTGCAATTGGGGGGTATTGAATAAAAAAAAGTGGGCATTGGAAGCATAAGGAAAGTAGAGAAGAAAATTATGAAAAACCATTCATACATGTTTCATTTGTTGTGTAACAGAATTAAAGTTACAGTGACTGTATTATTTTCCAAATTAACAAACAAAATGCAAGTTATAATCAATCATTTGTCAAGCACACCAACAGGTCTTAACAAGCAAGCTGAGCATTGTCAAGAAGTCCAGTTTGCATCAGCAGGAGTATGTGTGTGTAATGACTTGTTTACAAAAGGATACTATACGATTACATGATGCAATATTGTGTCATCAAATTTCAGAAAAAAAGTTAAAGGGTTAAAGAAAGTAGATTGCCAGGGGACCACTGAGTATTTTTTTAAAGGGAATGGTAGGTCAAATAAGTTTGGGAACCACAGATCTATGTGAAGGGCACCTTCATCTTCAGTTGGTTTCATACCTGAATGGCAGAGCAGCAAAGTGAATTCCAAATTTTCTGCCTTTGAAACTTCCTAGACAGGCATAGTTAGCAATAGAACCAGTATCAATCAGCAACCCAACTCAATCCTCTTCACAGGAATGTTTTTGCATCTTCTGTTGAAATGTATCATCATTTTCCAATATTCATTTTAGTGGATATGTATGCTTTATTTCTTACTGAGTTAGACATTTTCTGAATGTTGATGTGCTTCCATTTCTTTATAATTTGTTTAAGTGTACTTCAGCTCGGTGAGGATCTTTTTCATTTCCTCAAAACTTTACTAGTTAGGAAAGAGAATGATGGTCAGTTGTTACCCCAAATCTTTCATTAAGGAATTATTAACAAATATTACTTCTTGCCATCATGGCTATGTGTTATTTAATGAAATCTGAATTATCTAATATATGACTTATGTACACAAGCAGGTTTTCTGTGTTGCTCCTAGCAAATAAGTGCTATTTGTAGTTCTATTGAGTTTTATTTTATAGCGGTGTCATAATTTCATCTCCAATATTCAAATCTACTTAGTTACTCATTACTAATCATCAATCAAAAATAGTTTTGATAATTTTTGTAAATAAAAACACTCACAAGGAGATAATGAATACATTATTCTCTAGAACCTTTGGGTTAGTGATGTAGTTTTGATACTATTAATTTATTCATTTTTAGAACTGGATAAGAAACTTTTTAGGATTTTAATGTGAGGTACAATCAAAATCTTCTGAAAGAGCTAAGTTTCCTTAATATATTGTTCAATAGCCTTGCCTATTCACAAAATAAAGTCATACAAAATGCTCCCTAGATAATCAGGAGAAAAAAATAAACTAGCTGAGCTGAATTAGTAATTTTCCATGAAAAAAAGGAGATAATAGGTCACTTGGTATGTTGCCTTGACCTAGAGAAGGCACATAAGGAAATGATATATTTTCTCTATGTATTGTTCCAGGTTATCTCTAGCCTTTCATGGCCTTCATTATTATAGGCAATTCAGGAAGTTCTTTGTGTATAAAAGTGTCAATGCAGGGCATGAGTGGGCTCATAAATACTTGCGTCTGCTTCCAACATGATTTCTTTTAGACTGTAAGTCTGTGGAGGAAATAATTTGCCAGGACAAGTCATTCTCATGTGATTATGAATTTTTATGTCTATGAATGTTTAGTGCACATTTAAATGTAACAAATCTACTGAAATCAAAGAATGGCAAATGACAGTTGCTTCCAAATTGTTACATATGCTTTAGCTACTGAAAGTTTAAAATAAGTTTGGGGTGACAATATGCCAAATTTTACTTATGTTAACAATAGAAATTCTGAAAGAGAATTTTATATCTTATGATTCTTACATGTCCAGTCTCCTTTTGAATAAAAAAAGTAAAATAACATGCATTCCATGCATACATGTGAAAATTTGCTAAAACTAATGTATAATCTGTTAAAATTGCAAAAAAACTGCCCAGTGTTTAATTGACACTTTTCTTTTAACTAAGTTATCTTTTCAGTCTCGTAGGATAAATAGGAGTATGGAGACACACACCATTAAAACTGAACTTAAGATGAAAAGTTCAAAATAGGGCTATCTGAAAGTTTTTACTTCTGATATTATATGCCATTGATTATTTGAAAACTACATGAATACTTTAAGAGATCAAATTTCTCCTTCAAATATTTATTTATTTACTTTTAGTTTTCAACATTCACTTTTATAAGATTTTGAGTTTGAAATTTCTCCTTTCCCTCCCCTTCTCCCTCCCAAAGAGGGCATGCAATCTGATATAGGCTATACATGTACAATTACAGTGAACATATTTCCACATTACACATGTTTTGTTTTGTTTTGTTTTGTTTTTTGTTTGTTTTTGTTTTTTGGATTTTTTTTTGTTTTTTGTTTTTTATTTTTTTGGCGAGGTAATTGGTATTAAGTGACTTGCTTATGGTCACACAGCTAGTAAGTGTCAAGTGTTTGGTCTGAGGCCGGATTTGAACTCAGGTCCTCCTGACTTCAGGGCTGGTGCTCTATCCACTTCACCACCTAATTGCCCCATTACTCATGTTTTGAAAGAAGAAGCAGAATAAAAGGGAAAAAAATGAGAAAGAAAAGAAAAAAAACATAAGAAAAAAATGAAAGAGAAAATAGTATGCTTCAATTTGCATTCAGACTCTATAGTTCTTTCAATATGGATAGTATGTTCCATCATGAGTCTTTTGGAATTGTCTTAGATCATTGTATTGCCGAGATGAGCTAAGTCTATCATTATTTATTATTTCAAGTAGTTTTTTGGTTGATTCTCTAGGATTCTCTAAGTATACCATCATATTATCTGCAAAGAGTGATAACTTTGTTTTTTCATCACTTACTCTAATTCTTTCAATTTTTTTCTTCTCATTGCTAAAGCTAACATTTCTAGTACAAAAATGAATAACAGTGGTGATAATGAACATAGCTGTTTCACCCCTGCTCATATTGGGAATGCTTCCAGTTTATCCCCCTTACTTATAATACTTGATGATGGTGTTAGATAAATACTACTTATCATTTTAAGGAAAACTCCATTGATTCCAATGCTATGTAGTGTTTTTAAATAGGAATGGGTCTTGCATTTTGTAAAAAGCTTTTTCTACATCTATTGGGATAATCATATGATTTCTGTTAATTTTGTTATTGATATGGCCAATTATACCAATATTTCCCTAATATTTAACCAGTCCTGCATTCCTGGTATAAATCCCACCTGGTCATAGTGTATTATCCTCATGATAAGTTGCTGTTATCTCTTTATTAATATTTTATTTAAAATGTTTGCATCAATATTTATTAGGGAAATTGGTCTACAATTTTCTTTCTGTTTTGGCTCTTCTTGGTTTAGGAATCAGCATATGTGAAGACTCCTTCTTCATCAATTTTCCTAAATAGTTTATTAGTATTGGAATTAATTGTTCTTTAAGTGTTTGATAGAATTCACTTGTAAATCCATCTGGCCCTGGAGATTTTTTTCTTAGGGAGTTCATTGATGGTTTGTTCAATTTCTTTTTCTGAAATGGGTTATTTAAGTATTTTATTTCCTTTTCCGTTAATCTGGGCAATTTGTATTTTTGTAAATATTCATCAATTTCACTAAGATTGTCAATTTTATTGGCAGCCAGTTGGGCAAAATAGCTTCTAATTATTGTTTCGATTTCCTCTTCACTGGTGGTGAATTCACCCTTTTCGTTTTTGACACTGGTAATTTGGTTTTCTCTTTTCTTTTTTGTAATCTAATTAACAAAAGTTTATCTAATTAATTTTTTTCATAAAATGAGCTCTTATTTTTATTTATTAATTCAATAATTTCCTTAATATCAATTTTATTGATCTTGCCTTTGTTTTTTCTGTATTTCTAATTTGGTATTTAATTGGGAATTTTTAATTTGTTTTTTTTAGAATTTTTAGTTGCATGCCCAATTCATTGATCTCTTCTTTCTCTATTTTATTCATGTAAACCCTGAGAGATGTAAAATTTCCCCTAAGAACTATTTCTGCTGAATCCCACAAGTTTTGGTATACAGTCTCATTATTGTCATTCTCTTGGGTGAAGTTATTAATTGTTTCTATGATGTGTTGTTTGACTCACTTATTCTTTAAGATTAGATTATTTAGTTTCCGATTAATTTTTAGTCTATCTTTTGATGGCTTTTTATTACATGTAATTTTTATTGCATCATGATCTGAAAAGGATGCTTTTAATATTTCTGACTTTATCCACTGGATTGTAAGGTTTTTATATTGTCATACGTGGTCAATTTTTGTGTAGGTGTCATGTACCACTGAGAAAAAGGTATATTCCTTTCTATGCCCATTCGATTTTCCCAATTCCTTAACTTCTTTCTTGTTTATTTTGTGGTTAGATTCATCTAGCTCTTAGAGGAGGAGGTTGAAGTCACCACAAATATAGTTTTTCTGTCTAATTTTTCCTGTAACTTACTTAACTGCTCCTCCAAGAATTTGGATGCTATACCACTTTTTAATAAGATGTAGTTTCCTTCCTTATCCCTTTTAATAAGATCTATTTTTGCTTTTGCTTTGACTGAGATAATTATTGCTATTCCTGTTTTGTTTTGTTTTGTTTTGTTTTTATTTCAGCTGAGGCATAATATATTCTGCTCCAGCCTTTTAATTTTACTCTTCTGTATCTCTCTGCTTCAAATGTGTTTCTTGTAAACAACATGTTGTAGGACTATGTTTTTTTTTTTAATTCACTATGCTCTCTTCTTCTGTTTTATGGGAGAATTCATCTCATTCACATTCACTATTATGATTACTCACTGTGTCCTTCTCTCCATCCTACTCCTCCCCCCCATTTATACTTTTCTCTCTCCTTTCACCCTTTCTCTCTTCACAAGTGTTTTCTTTCTGTCCATCACCTCCCTCAGTCTGTCCTCCCTTCTGTCCGTCCCCTTCCATTTTCTTTCCCCTTTTCCCTAATACTTCTCCTTCTTCCTCCCTTCTATCCACCGCTCCTCTTTCTTTCCCCTTTCTGCTCCTACTTCCATATAAAGTGTGATAGCTTTCTGTAACCAACTGAATTTGTATGTTATTCCATCTTTGAGTCAATTTCAGTGAGATTAAGTTTCAAACAAATGTGCCTCCCTCCCTCCCTTATTTCCCTCTGTTGTAATAGGTCTTTGTGCTTCTTCACATGACATAATTCATCCTTTTCTGTTTCCTCCTGTTCTCCTCTCACAGTATGATCTTTTTTTCATTAATTAAATTTTTTTATCATCACATCAAAGTCACTTTATACCCCCACCATTTATACACACACAATATATACCCACTCATATCTGTGTATACACATGTATACACACATATACATACATGCAAATGTATACATGTATACACACACACTTTACACCCATCCATATCTATATATACCCCTCCTAAATGTGGTAGTAAAGATGTAATTCTCAAGAGTTACAAGTATCATCTTCCCGTGTATGGATGTAAACTATTTAACCTTATTGAATAACATTTTTTTCTTTCCTGTTTACCTTTTTATGCTTCTCATGAGTCTTGTATTTGAAGATAGAATTTTCTGTTCAGCTCTTCTTTTTCAGGAATTATTGAAAGTTCCGTATTTCATTGAATGTCGATCTTTCCCCCTGCACAATTATGCTCAATTTTATTGGGTAGCTGATTTTCAGTCACAATCCAAGCTCCTTTGTCTTCTGTAATATCATATTCTGGGCTCTCTGATCCCTTAATGTAGAAGCCACTAGGTCCTATGTAATCCTGACTGTGGTTCCAGGACATTTATTTATTTATTTTTCTTTCTAATGGCTTACATTATTTTCTCCATGATCTGATAATTTTGGAATTTATCTACAATATTCCTTGGAGTTTTTATTTTGGGATCTCTTTCCAGAAGTGATTGACGGATCCTTTTAATGACTATTTTACATGCTGGTTCTAGGCTATCAGGGCAGTTATCCTTGATAATTTTGTAATGTTGAGGCTCTTTTTTTTTCTTTTCTTCATTTATTTATTTTTAGTTTTCAACATTTACTTCCACAAGATTTTGAGTTCCAAATTTTCACCCCATCTCACCACTCCCCCCCATCTCAAGATGGCATGCATTCTGAATACCCCTTCCTCTATTCTGCCTTCCCTTCTATCTCCCCCCCTTCTCTTATCCCCTTCCCCTCCTATTTTCCTGTAGGTTAAGACAGATTTCCATACCCAATTGAGTGTGTATGTTATTCCCTCCTTAAGTCAAAGCCCATGAGAATAAGATTCATTCATTCCCTCTCACCTTCCCCCATTTCCCCTCCACTGTAAGACCCTTTTCTTTTCTGTTTTTTTTTTGTGAGATAATTTACCCCATTCCACCTCTCCCTTTCTCCTTCTCCTAGTATATTCCTCTCTCACCCCTTAATTTTATTCTCCAGATATGACCCCTTCATCTTCAAATCACCCTGTGCCCTCTATCTATCTATCTATCTATCTATCTATCTATCTATCTATCTATCTATCTATCTATCTATCTATCTATCCATACATACATACATACATATAATTCTTTCCTCCAACTACCCTAATACTGACAAAGGTCTCATGAGTTGCAAATATCATCTTTCCATGCAGGAATGCAAACAGTTCAACCTTAATAAGTCTCTTATGATTTCTCTTTCCTGTTTACCTCTTCATGTTCCACTTGAGTCTTGTATTGGAAAGTCAAATTTTCTATTCAACTCTGGTCTTTTCATCAAGAATGCTTGAAAGTCCCCTATTTCACTGAATGACCATTTTTTCCCCTGAAAGATTATACTCAGTTTTGCTGGGTAGGTGATTCTTGGTTGTAATCCTATCTCCTTTGCCCTCCGAAATATTATATTCCATGCCCTGTCATCCTTTAATGTAGAAGCTGCTAAATCTTGTGTTATCCTGATTGTGTTTCCACAATATTTCAATTGTTTCTTTCTAGCTGCTTGCAATATTTTCTCCTTGACCAGGGAACTCTGGAATTTGGCTACAATATTCCTAGGAGTTTTCCTTTGGGGATCTCTTTCATGAGGAGATCAGTGGATTCTTTCAATTTCTATTTTGCTTTCTGTTTCTAAAATATCAGGACAGTTTTCCTTGATCATTTCTTGAAAGGTGATGTCTAGGCTCTTTTGTTTTGAATGACTTTCAGATAGTCCAATAATTTTTAAATTCTCTCTCCTGGATCTATTTTCCAGGTTAGTTGTTTTTCTAATGAGATATTTCACATTGTTTTCTAATTTTTCATTCCTTTGGATTTGTTTTACAGTGTCTTGATTTCTCATAAAGTCACTAGCTTCTAATTGCTCTATTCTAATTTTTAAGGAAGTATTTTCTTCAGTAATCTTTTGGATTTCCTTTTCCATTTGGCCAATTTTGCTTTTTAGGACATTCTTTTCCTCATTGGCTTTTTGGACCTCTTTTTCCAATTGGGTTAGGCCATTTTTTAAGGTGATATTTTCTTCAGCATTTTTTGGGGTCTCCTTTAGCAAGCTGTTGATTTGTTTTTCATGATTTTCTTGCATCACTCTCATTTGTCTTCCCAGTTTTTCCTCTACTTCTCTTACTTGCTTCTCAAAATCCCTTTTGAGCTCTTCCAAGGCCTGGGACTGATTCATATTTTTCTTGGAGGCTTTAGATGTATGAGCTTTAACTTTGTTGTCTTCTTCTTGTTGTATGTTTTGATCTTATTTGTCACCAAAGTAAGATAATATAGTCTGACTCTTTTTTCACTGCTTACTCATGATCCCGGCCAACTACTTGAGTTTTGAACTCTTTGTTAAGGTAAGAGTCTGCTTCCAACATGGAGAATGTACTGTCCCAAGCTTCGGGGGTTTGTATAGCTGTTTTCAGAGCTACTTCTGGGGACCTGTAAATTTTCAGTTCTTCCAAGGTTTTTCCTTTCCACCACCACAACAAGCTCCACCAGGCCAGCACTTCTCCTCACCCCAGGACTGCCCCTCAGAACTGTGACCCAGATCCAAGCATGGACAAAGCAAGAGATTCCTGCCTCAGCACCAGCAAAGAGATCTCTGCAATCTCCTTCTGATCAGCCACTCGATTCCCCCGCAGTCTGTGAACTAGAAGCTCAGGAGGCAGCCACAGCCTGTGCTCAAGACTTGTGGCTGAAACCTAGCTCCTTCTCTCACTGCAGTCACAGATGTTTCCCACTGACCTTCTAAGTTGTCTTTGGCATTCATTTGTGGATTGACAAGTCTGGAAACCACCACAGCTGCTGGTGATTCAGTCCTCTGAGGCCTGCTCCAGGTTCTCTTCAGCCTGCTTGCCCTTGCTGAACTGCGCTCCTCTCCCCGCCAGACACAATATACTTTTCTGATCAACCATCCAGGTTGTCTTGGGTTGTAAATTTGTTTCACTCTGTCTTTTTGCAGGTTTTGCTGCTTTAGAATTTGTTTATAGTCATTTTTTATAGGTATTTGGAGGGGTTTGGGGGAGATCTCAAGCAAGTCACTGCTTTCACTCCACCATCTTGGCTCCACCCCCCTCCAGGCTCTTTTTGATCATGACTTTCAGGTAGTCCAATAATTCTTATATTATCTCTCCTGGATCTATTTTCTCGGTCAGTGTACCCCCCACCCCTACCCAGTGGGACATTTCACACTGTCTTCTATTTATTTTTCATTGTGTTGATTTCCTATGACTGATTCTTGGTATCTCATAGAGTCATTAGATTCCACTTGCTGAATTCAAATTTTTAAGGAATTATTTTCTTCAGTTAGCTTTTGTGCCTTCTTTTCTATTTGGTCAATTCTACTTTTTAAGGAGTTCTCTTCAGTGAATATTTTTCCCCATTCCTCCAATCATATTGTTTGAGGAATTGTTTTCTTTAGTCAATTTTTGTTCTTCCTTTTCCAAGCTGTTGACTCTCTCTTTCATACCTCTCATTTCTTTTCCTTATTTTTCTTCTACCTCTCTTATTTGACTTTTAAAATACTTCTTGAGCTCTTCCAAGAAGACTTTTTAAACTTAGAACCAATTCATTATCCCCATTGCAGTTTTAGATGTAAGTATATTGACAATGTGTCCTCTTCTGAATTTGTGTTGTGATCTTCCCTGTCACCATAGTAACTCTTTATGGTCAATATTTGTATTTGATTTTTGCTCATCTTGTTTGCTAATTTCTTGGCTTTTAAAGTTCAGGTCTCCTACTGGAGCACAAGGGACATTTTTTCAACCTTCTTGTGCTGGGGTCCAGGGTCTTGGTCACTGACATTGTGTGCCGGGGCCTCAAATGCTAACAGCTAAGGGTCTGATAGCTTTACTGGTGCTGAGCTGGGGTCCTAGTGGTGGTGTCTGGTGTGTGCTGAGTCCAGGTGAGATTTTTCTGTGTTTCCCAATGTTTGCACTGAAACACAAGTAGATCTAATTCCTTGAGGATTACTGATTGCTTGGGGGCTGAACTTGAAGCATGTGGTGGTTCTCTGAACTGCAATCTGCCAGTTCCCCTGGCTATGCTTGTCATGATTTTCTTGCATCACTCTCATTTCTCTTCCCAATTTTTCCTCTACTTCTCTTACTTACTTCTCAAAATCCTTTTGTAGCTCTTCCGTGGCCTGGGACCAATTCATATTTTTCTTTTTTTGTTTGTTTGTTTTTGGTTTTTTTTTTTTTTTGCAGCCAAAAACAAGGTTTATTGAAGATTCACCATATTAGCTAGACTCTTAAGGAATCTGGGCATCTATGGGCTATTGGCTAGATTCTAAGAATCAGAGCATCTTAATGGAGACAAGATATGGAACTTTATATACAGAAAGATTGTGGGAGGGATCTAGGAGTGGCCAAGTAGTCCATGAGGTAATAGAATTACCAAGGGTGAGAAGTGGCCTGGGGCCATAGGGAGGTAAGACAATGGAGGGGAGATTGGGTGTAGCCACAGTGAAAGGCCAGTTGATGGGATTATAGCCTCAGGGGAAGGTCAGAGATTTGGCTATGTGGGAAAGTGCAGGGTTTTTCCTTTCTGGGGCCCAGATTCCAACCCCATCATTTCCCCCTTAAACAAATAGGAGCCCAAATTCTTTTGGGTAAGGGGCAAAGGTCTCAGCTTCTGATACTGCTTCCTGCTGGCAAGGGGCATAGAGCTGTCCCTTCCTCAAGAGGGTCCCAAAGAGGAGGTTGACTGGAACCGAGCACAGGCTGCATCCAGAGAACGTTGGCTGGTACTTGCTTTTTGCTACCAACTGTAGGTGAATGGCCCATAGACTGGAAGACATAAATCTGACAGAAAAAACTGCAGGGCCCAGATAAAAAGCAGGAACTAGATTTAGGGCCCAACTTTGAAAGGATAAAACATCCTTAGCTCTGTTTGGATTCAGATAATTCAATTTTCCAACCATGCAGTATCAAATCTACCTCATACCCAGACTCAGGAATAGTCAGGTGGATAACATTCCCTTTCAAAGGAACATAATGGGGAAACTGAGCCAGGAGGATCCCATCTTAGACTAAGGCTAAAATTGTCCTCTCAGCTTTTCCCAATGCTGACTTCCCACCAGTATCACCTTCTATGAGTAGCTTGTGGCATTTCTCTCAGATGGTGAATTATTGATTATTGATGGATTATGACCCATCAGACAACTCAAAATAAAAATCCTATGAGCTTTTACCTCAAACAGCAAGTTTTACTAATCACAGCTTAGGAAAAACTTTTCCAAGATTTACATCTCAAAACTTAAATTAATCCTAATGTAAAAAGCCGATCATTAGAGATTTCTGTACACTTGTAAATTCTCAGCAAGCCATACATAACCCAAACAAGCTTTTTGGCTAGTTTACACATTGAAACAATAACCCACAGTAGCCAATTTTAGTGGTAACCAAATTATGACAAGTTGCTTGACATAATTCCCTTCCCTGATGTCAAAAAATTAGCTCAACTGTCTCTCACACTTCTGGGGAACATGGGGAGGTCTGGTGTACAAAGTGAAAAGGGAGATAGGAGGTTTAACTAGAGAAGATTGGCTCCCCAAATTCATCATCAGGTTCCTTCCCAACAAAGGGGCAGGGCAAGAAGAGAGCATAAAAAGGGAATGTTCAAACAACAGATCCTCAAGTAAGCAAGGGAGAGGGTATGTCCCTTCAATGCCCATGACCCAACAGGTAGAGGGGTAAGTAGGACCAGGATAGAATAGAGAACATAGCCAATGTAAAGTAGGTAACCTTACCTTCGATTTTGTCCAGGGTTCGGTGAGAGAGATGGAGAAAGTGGGAGTGCTACCAAACCCCAGGCTCCCTTGTCATTCCCATTCATGAGAAGACTGGACGATAGGGTACTAAGGGATGACTCCACCACTTTTCTAACCTCGAGGACAATCCTTCCTCCAATGTCCCTCCTGGTCACATCTCGGGCACAGTCCCAGAGGCATTGGTCATGGGGGCTCCCTCTGGGGGGGAGGGTGCCCTGGAGGGGCATTCCTTGGACCAGCAGGCCTCCTTGTGTCTCTCACTGCCCCGGGCTTCCTCTGAGGAGACACCCTGCTGAGGCACTTCTTGGATCAGTGACCCTCCTGGTGGCATTGAAAGCAGGTTTTCCCACTGCCAGAGTTTCCAGGAGTGCCCTTGGGTCTTTTCCTGGCCATGGTGACAGCCAAGAATTAAGCAAGATCTCTGTCTCTAGCCCTTTCCCTTCTTTTTCTTTCCTCCATTGCTGCTAAGTCTCTGTTGTTAAAAACTCCAAAGGCAGTCTCCAGTAATTGGGCTTGAGGTGTTTGGGGTCCCATTGCCAATTTCTGCAATTTCTTCCTAATATCTGGGGCAGATTGATTAATGAAACACATGCTAAGGATTGTTTCCCCTTCTATAGAGTTAAGATCTAAATTCGTATATTTTTTATTAGCTTCTACTAGCCTGTCTTGGAAAAGGGCGTGATTTTCCTTTTTTCCCTGAGTAATTTCCTTAATTTTTTTGAAAATTTACTTGCTTTTGGAATGCAGTTCTTAGTCCTTCTGACAGGCAAATTATCATATGATCTCTCCTTGCCCTATCCTCACTATTCTGATAATTCCATCCTGGGTCAGTAGTGGGAACAACAGCTGTTCCTAGGGGGTATTTTGTGGGGTCATAAGTAGCAAAATGATCCCCAAATTTTTGGGCCTGCTCCCAGATTCTCCTCTTCTCTTCAGTGGTAAAACAGGTAGAGAAGAGGATATGCAAATCACCCCAAGAAAGCTCAAATTGTAGGGACACATTCCTAAATCCCCCTGTAAACTTAGTGGGATCTTCCGAGTATCAACCCAGTTTCTCTTTGACCTGAATGAGGTCTGAAATGGAGAATGGAACACGCACCTTAATTGTCCCATTAGGCGAGACAGGAACTTCCCTTAGGGGAAAAAGCCTTGAAGGCACTGTGGGAACTGGGGCTAGGGAGGTAGGGAGATAATAAGTCCCACTTCTTGTGAGTGAGGGACTGGAAAATGCTGGCTGAACTGGACTGGACTGCAAAGTCAGGAGATCTGGCTGGCAAGGGGAAAAAAATCCCCTGACACTGGAGGAGGGGGAGGGATCAAGGGAGTAGATACCACTGAGGCTAGGGCTGAGGCCAAGGTCCGGGTGGTCCTTGCCTCTGGGTAAAGGGCCTGGGGAGGAGGTGTTACCAAAACCTAAGCAGGGGTCTGAGGAGAAATTGCAGATTGAAAAGGGGGTTGGGATGGAGGAAAAGGGGAGGAAAAGCAAGGGAAAGAGGAGTTAGGCAAGGAAGGAGGGCTATGGGAAACAGGGGGAGCCAAGGGAAAATGGGGAGAATGGAGAGGGGATAGGGACTGAGGAGGTGCTATAGCCCTGGGAGCCATAAAAAGAGGGTCATCCAAAAAGTCTAGTTAATCCCCATTCCCCATTTGTGGCATGGCTCTCTCTATGGGCATCCTACAATCTTTTCTGAGAATGGCATTCCGAGAAAGTTCTACAAAAGTTATTATGTAGACAATTTCTACCCATTTTCCTTCTCTGCTACAATATTGTTTTAACTCTGAGAGCATATTTTGCTCTAATGTCCCAAAAACAGGCCATGCCTCATAATTTTCCAGGTGATACTGAGGCCAAATGGTGTTGCAAAAGAATACCAGCCTTGTCTTTTGTAGTTCTTTAGAGAAACTAAATTTTTCCCAATTTCGTAAAAGACAGCCCAAAGGCAAATCTTTACAATTGAAGAGGATTGACCCTTTGCGGAATGGGGACTGGAAGCCCTTCCCTCCTTAAAAGAAGATTTAGGAATAGGACTCAGGAAACAGACAAAAAAGTCAAAAACCCAAAGAAGTACTTTAAGTTTTCCCAAGTCCCTGGCGCTGAGAGAATTGAGAGGATTGGGCCTATGATTCTGCCCACGTCCATGGTCTTGAACAGAACCACTGGACTGAGAGCCTGAGAGCGTCAGGCTGAGTTCAAGACAACCTCATAGCTGTCTGACCCAATGGGACCTGAGAAGTCAGGCCTGAAAAGCACTTCCAAGCCAAGCCTTTCTAGTTGCTTGGAAATCCAACCAATTGAAGGGTAAAAAAAAAAAAAAAGGATTGGGGAAGAGGGGAGGCTTAGGTACCTTCCAGTCCTAGCTGATGAAGAGCTTGGTATAGGCAGTTTTTCCTGGTGTAGGGAACCATATGATGCGGTCTAGAGGATAGGGGTCCTGGAATCCCAAAATCATGACACCTGGGTCCTGCCCAAAAGAATTTGACCCAAGCCTTCTTGTAGCCAAAAACAAGGTTTATTGAAGATTTGCCATATTAGCTATACTCTTAAGGAATCTGAGCATCTATGGGCTATTGACTAGATTCTAAGATTCAGAGCCCCAATTCATATTTTTCTTGGAGGCTTTGGATGTAGGAGTTTTGACTTTGGTATCTTCTTCTGCTTGTATGTTTTGATCTTCTTTGTCACCAAAGTAAGATTCTATGGTCTGACTCTTTTTGTGCTGCTTGCTCATGATCCCAGTCAATTACTTGAGTGATAAACTCTTTGTTAAGGTAGGGGTCTGATTCCAGGGTGGAGAATGTACTATCCCAAGCTTCAGGGGTTTTGTGCAGCTGTTTTCTGAGCTACTTCTAGGGACCTGTAAGTTTTCAGTTCTTCCAAGGTGGTATGATAAGGCATGAGGTGTTTACTCCTTTCCTGGCCTGTGATCTGGTCTGAGTGATCACAAGCACTGTTTTTCTGCCTTGGAACTGTGAGGAGGATTTCCTCTCCACTACCACTACAAACTCCACTATGCCAGTGCTCCTCCTCACCCCAAGACAGCCACCCAGAACTGTGAGATCCAAGCACAGGCAAAGCAAGAGAATCCTTCCTCAGCACCAGCAAAGAGATCCCTGAAATCCCCCTCTGATCAGCCACTTGATTCCCCCTCAGTCTATGGGCCAGAAGCTCTGGAAAGGACTGGGGCTGTGACCATGTTTCTCTCTCTCACCACAGTCACAGACCTTTCCCACTGACCTTCTAAGTTGTCTTTGGTGTTAGTGGTTTGAGAAGTCTGGAAACCACCACAGCTGCCTGTGATTCAGTCCTCTGAGGCCTGCTCCATGTTTGCTGAGGCCTGGTTTGCCTGCACACCCATGTTGAACTGCATTCCTCTCCCTGCCTGGCATGATATACCTTTCTGATCAACCATCTAGGTTGTCTTGGGCTGGAAATTTGTTTCACTCTGTCTTTTAGTGGGTTCTGCTGCTTTAGAATTTGTTTAGAGACTTTTTCTTTTTACAAATATTTGTAGGGGTTTAGGGGAGAACTCAAGCAATTCACTGCTTTTACTCCACTATCTTGGCTCTACCAACCTACCCCGCTATGCTAAGGCATGTGGTGGGAGGGGGAAGTCTTAGTGTTAGTGTTTGCCTTCTCCATCACGGTGGGGCTCAGGATCTCCCACTGGTTTGCTGAGGTGGGGCTTGTTGCTGGCTTGCTGGGATGCTTCCTATATTGAAATGTACTTCCCTTTTACCCAAATGACATAGGCCTTTCTTGCCAATACTTGAGGTTTCCTAGGCTAAAAGATTGCTCTTCCCCCTCTTTCTGCTGGTTCCACTGTTTCACGATTTATTCTGGGTCACTATTTTATGGTTTTATAGAGGTGAATATGGGAGAGTGACAGTGATTTACCACTTACTCTGCCATCTTTGTTCCCAGGAGTCCTGATCAAATTTCTCTTAACAAATAAGAAGAACACAATATTCTTTCTCCATTTTAATTTTTTCAAACTTACTTTTTTTTGTAGAAATTTACTTTACTCCACCCTACTGGCTCTCTACTTCAACTGGCAATTTCTTCACCAGACCCCCTATATGAGAAAAGACCAATACTTACCATATTCACTTATAACCTAATAAAAACTCTGACTGTGTGGACTACTTTTTGATTTTTCTCCTTCATGGGTAACCTCTAACTAGAGTTTTTTAATTCCTTTTTTATGTGATGTTTTCCCCTATTGGAGTGTAAGCTCCCTGAAGGTAGGAGTGGTCTTTCTTTTTTGGTTTTATCTGTATTCTCAGTGTTTAGAGAAGTTTCTGGGACCTAGCAAATAAATATTTTATTTAATCTTCAATTTAAAAAAACAGGCAAAATTAATGGATCATGTTAAAAAGCAAAATGATATTCAGGAGAGTCTCAAAAATAATGGCTAATGATTTGTTTCCCTATAACTTCTTTTCTAGTAATTGGCAACTTAAATTCTTGAAAATATTACACACACATACACACACAGACACACACATATTAAATAAGAACAAGGAATGTAGCTGTGTTTCCCCTTTGCACTGTTTAAAAGACCTGTTAATATTCAAACTATTACAAAAGAAAGGACCCACTGAGATTTCCTTACCCCTCATCTCTCAACACAATTTATATATTCAAATAGGTTAAAAATTACTTTCAGTTATCACTGAAAATAGTTCAGAATTTCACCTACTCATTATAATGGTTCAAGATGCTGAGACATATTTGAGTATCATTGTGCGTTGTTGAAATGGCAATTAATTGCTACACTTTTCTATCACTATACACTTCCTATTTCAATTTTCCAAGTAAAAACTAGCTCAGAGATCTGTGTAATGCCTTTTCTCATATCCTGGTCATTCCTTTTCTAATTTGGGGAAAGAATGCTACCCTCTATCACTTTAGAAGTCTTTTTCATTCTGCTGTACAAAGTCTGTATAAAATTAGGATGATTAAATTCACATGATAAACAATGAACGTAAAACAACAGCAAAGCCAGATTTGTTAAAGGATGCAAACCATAACACGGTAAGCTACAATTGTTTCAGTGATGCTTGTCAGTTTTAGCTGTGGATTGAATATTTGATAAAGGACTTAACTTCACACTGCCACCAAATTTACCACAAATTTTCAATGGAATGATTTTCCACCTTCATGAGCAGCTATAGAATAATTAATCAGATGGATAATGAGGGAAAAGCCACTTTCCAGTGAATAAGTGGTCAAAGAATATGATCAACAAGTAATTAAAAGATGAATGAAAAACTATTAACAACCCTATGGAAGATTCAAGTTGAAAGTATATTATGTCTTTCAGTTTAGAGACATGATGATTGGCACAATCAAACATTCATAATAATAGACATGATTTTTGGTGATATCTCTACTTCTATTAGAATAATGGGAAGTCCTATGGCTAAAGATGTATGTAGCATAACATTATATTTCTCTGAGCTAAGATTTAAGGAAATCTATAATGAAGAGATGGAGATTGAACCTTTGGAGTTCAGAATTGTCAAAGAGGTGGGACTGAGTTCATGATATCATTTATAGCATCAGAATTGGGGTTATATGAATTATGGAGGGTAAAAAGTGATGCCTAAGAGATCTCAAGAAATTCATAAGGGAAAAACATCTCAGAATTACCTATGTAAGTGAAATTAAATTCACTTAATATACCTTGACCTCCATTAAATATTATTTTCTTACTTTGAGCATCATTTTTTTTAAAAATAATGCCAATATTGGTTTATCAATCTAAAACTAAATTGTCCCTATATGATATTAATTATAGAGTAACTTACTTTATATGCATATATGCAATTTTTTTAAATAGAAGCATCACATGGCTCCATTGGAAAAGAAGAATGTGGGGTCATTTCAGTTGAGTCTCACTGTAAATGACTCTAATTGGGGTTTTCTTGGCAAAGATACTGGAGTGGTTTGCCATCTCCTCATTTTACAGATGAAGAAACTGAGACAAACAAGATTAAGTGTCTTACCGAGGCTTACACAGCTAGTAAGTGTCTGAGGCTGGACTTGAACTCACAAAGATGAGTCCTGATTCAAAGACCAGTGCTGTATCCCCTGAGTCACCTAGCTGCCCCTGAAAAGAAGAATATATAAGCATAATGTATTCAAGAAAAGAAATCCCTTGAAAATGGATGAATATAGTAAAGAATGTCAGACACTTGAAGCAGCCAGATGTTGTCTTACTTAAAGCAGTCTTAGATAGGAAAACCAGAAAAGTACATACATGAAACAAAACAATTCACTTCTATCCCTTATTCTATAATGTTGCAGTCATAGTAATTATATTTTATGGATACAGTATCCCTGTTTAAGTGTTTCCTCATCTTTGGCACCCTTCTGGGAGTCATAAAAATATAAATTGTATTGAAGACACAAAATGTGTATAAGCTCTCCCTTCTAAAATCCAGTCTTTAGAAAATAATTGTATTTCCAAGGCAAGAAATGAGGGTTAGGCATAAGAAAACTGAAGGGCAGCACAATGTGACAAGAATCTTGAATATCTTTCTGTTAACTAAGGAGGAAGAATTATGCTGCTAAAGCATTGGAGTGCATTGAATGTCACTAGTATAGTGTCCAACAGAGTTGACACTGGAAAGGATTCAGATTTTAATCTCTTTATATCGTCAACTTCAGTAGTCACAGGCTAGGTGGCATTTAGAGAATCTTCTTATAGTTCTACAAAAGAGCAAGCCTCCTTGATTCCTAAGAAGATATAAGGGAAAGAAATATCTTCCGAACATTACTGTTGAAATTTCACAGAATTTTATGTGAATCCTTGCTTTTCTCTAGAGAAAACAAAATAGATTGTAGGGAAGGGTGTCATGGGCTTGAGCTATTACATGCACTGGTACACTCTGCTGATATGTTGGCTAGTTTTTCTGATTCACTTATCTTTTTTCTCCTCTCCTTGCTCACCTCCCCATCATCTCTTTTCCCTTTCTTTTTCTCTTTCCCTTTCCTTCTTCTTGGTAAATTAATAACAAGGAATTAATCTCTGAGGAAAGTGATGGGAGGGGAGTATTTGGAAATGTAGGTGACATACAAGCAAAAAATATCAATGAAAATCTATAAAGGAAAAAAATGAAGCAGCTATTCTACTATAGAAAAGTCTTTTATCTCTTTAGTTTGCATAAAATCTGGAGACATCAATAATAAAAATATGATAATTTATCCTCCAGGTGAAAGTGAAAACCTAAACATTCTGAGAACCAGAAAGAGAACATAGGACAGTAGTGAAAGGAGCTAGGCATATGATGTAATTGGTAAAATGAATTCCAGATGATGAAACTCCTCCTACCAACGTAGGTAGACACCTTATCTGCAAGTAGTAGTCTGATAGAGATTCTAAGAAAGCTGAAAGTTTAATTTTTTGCCCAGGGTCACACAATCAATATGCATTAAATTCAAGACTTGAGCTCAGGTCTTTGCAGATCTGTGGCCTGCTACACCACATTTCCCCCTATTGCAGTGAAGTAAATATATCAAAGTCTGTGTAATGAAGCTGCTTGGTTTATCAGTTTTACAGAAAATATTATACTCCCTAAATTTCTGAGGTCCATATTAAAACATACAAAACTAGCAAACTATCTTTCAAGGATGATTTAATATTTATTTAGACAAATACATAAGTGTGCATGTTGGGGGTTGGGGGTTGGGGGTGGGGAAACTTTCTAACACCCTATCTTATAAGGAGTCATCTAGGTTTTAATTCAAGACTTCCAGTAAAACGTATCTATCACCTTGCAAGGAAGCCCATTCAATTTGCACAATGCCTGACACATAATAGACTAAAGGAATGCTTCTTAGAAATTGATATACTTGTTAGAATCTCTTTCCTCCTTTCAATTCTAAATTTGCATCTTTGGAATTTTCACCCATTGTTCTTAGTTCTATCCTCTGGGGCCAAGCAGAAAAGCTAAAATTTCTTTTCCACTAGACCTACAAATGGATATAACAGTTTAGTAACTCTGAAATATAAAAGAAAATTAATTTAATTTGGCATGATTTTTATTGATGAAGCCATATTAACTCTTTGTGAACACTACTTCTTTTTTCAGAGGTTCACCAACCATTCCTTTAATGATATATTCTAGAATTTTTGCATGCATCTGAGTTAAGCTCAGTAGTCTGTAATTTGCAGATTACATTTTTTTTCTTTAAAAAAAAGACATTTGCCAGTCAATGGTCTTATGATCTCTTTTATAGTCTCCATACTTGCTCAAACATCATAGTTTAGCAATTAAATACACTACATCTTTCAGTACACAAAAAGAAGAATGAAGAGAAAAATGTATTTTTACTCATGACAAAAGACAGCTAGGTTCCAATTAATGTGAGTAATAAATTTCGTGAAGTAGTAGCATTATTCAAATTAATACTATATACTTCCATTAAGAAAGAATGAATTGGGACACCTAGGTGGCACAGTGGCTAGAGCTCTGGTCTTGGAGTCAGGAGGACCTGAGTTCAAATTTGGATTCAGACACTTGACACTTACTAGCTGTGTGACCCTGGGCAAGTCACTTAACCCCAATTGCCTTACCAAAAAAAAAAGGCAAAAAAAAAAGAATGAATTACCATATTTTACATAATGATAGCTTCAAATAGTGCAAACTTGAATATGAGACCATTTCAGACCAATCTGCCATTTCAGCAGATTCCTTTGAAACCTATATATGTATTAAATTTTAGTTTTGCTTATGTACATATGTCTAAATTTTTCCCAATATAAATTGCCAGTGCTGTAAGATATTAGATTTAGAGGTAAGAGAAACTTTATAGGCCATCTAGCTTAACTGCCTCATTTTAGAGATGAGAAAACTGATGTATAGAGAGGCTAAACAACTTGCCTATAGTGATAGATGTAGTAATAGAATCGTTTTTCAAATGAATGTCCTTTTGACAGCAATTCCAGTGTCCTTTTGACTTTTTCATCTTGCCTCCCAAGACAGGGACTGTCCTCAAAAAACAAGCTCTTTTCTTTGTAATATGCTACTCTTTACAATGGAAAGTTGTGGATCAGCTGCAAAACCTTGAATGGTCATTTCAATATAATGATGGTATATTGCAATTATCTTCAAAAGTACTATCTTCTGAGAGAAAGTCTCAGCTGGTAACTTTCATTAGAAAGATTCCATTCCTTTTCCCTATATAATAACAACCTGAGTGTTAGATAACACACACAGTAGAACAAATTGATATTAGATTCAGATAAAATTGACCTCATCATCTTACACATCCTTGGCCATGTGTGTGTGTGTGTGTGTATATATGTGTATAAATATATATATATATATATGTATGTATGTATTTACATAAATATACATATATATTTATGTGTATATATGTGTGTATGTATGTATGTGTGTATGGGGGTATATGTGAGTGTATAGAATGTCAAACTTGAAGAAGGAATTGCAAATAGGTAGGAGGAACTGCAAAATTCTACCTCCTTCATCATGTTTTAAGACTTTTAACAACAACAACAACAAAAATTAAAGTATCTTCTTAAAGTCAGCAGGATGTGTTTATACATTTTTAAAACAGTGCTCTTTGCTCCCTCGGACCTTTGAGAAAATAATTGAGATGCAAGAATTTTGCTTGGAAAAAGGGCTTATTATGCATGAGGGGATGTAACAAAGTATATATATTAACATTATTAACATAAAGCAGTGAATCTAAACAAATATTATTTACATACTTTAGAAAAGAACCTTAATTTATCAATGGTTTTCAGAAATTTTGCTAACAAGATCCAAAAATTAAAAGCATAGTAGATAAATGGCTAGATTGACAGTAAGTGATTTTGTTTTCTATTCCTTCTCAAGGGCTCCAGGATTACAACATATTCAGATGAGTAAAATCCATTATAATATTATGATTCATAGTCATATAACCACAAAGTTCCAAATTGAAATGGACCTCAGAGGTCAGCTAGCACAATTTATACCTGAATAAAGTCCTTTCTACAACATGCCAAGGAAGTGAATATCTCTACTTTTCTTGATGACCTCCAGTGATGGGGAACTCATTTTGCCCCTGGGTAGCTTATTACTCTTTATTTAGAAAGATCCCTAAGTACCAACTGTAAATAAATTAAAAATCCCCAATTAAATACCAAATCAAAAATTCTAAAAAACAGAGGAGAGATTAATAAAATTGAAATTAAGAAAACTGTTGAACCAGTAAATAAAATTAAGAGATGGTTTAAAAATAAAATGTATAAACTAGGGCTGAGGAACCTGTAGCCTTGAGGCCACATGTAGCCCTCTAGGTCCTAAAGTGTGGCTCTTTGACTGAATCTAAACTTCAGGGAATTTTTTTCTGTGAAATTGCATTCAGTCAAAGGGCTGCACTTGATGACCTAGAGGGCCACATGTGACCTTGAGGCCACAGGTTCCCCATCACTGAGATAAACCTGTGGTTAATTTAATAAAAAAAAAAGAAAGAAGAAAAACATATCACCAGTATCAGAAATGAAAAGGGTGAAATCACCACCAGTGAAGAGGAAATCAAAACAATAATGAAGAACTATTATGCCCAACTGTATGCTAATAAATTTGATGATCTTAGTGAAATGGATGAATATTTACAAAAATATGAATTACCCAGATTAACAGAAGAGGAAATAACATACTTAAATAACCTCATCTCAGAAAAAGAAACTGAACAAGCCATTATTGAACTCCCTAAGAAAAAATCTCCAGGACCAGATGGATTTATAAGTGAGAACTCTACCAAACATATAAAGAACAATTAATCCCAAATATAGTATAAACTATTTGATAAAATAGGCAAAGAAGGAGTCCTGCCAAATTCATTTTATGATACAAATATGGTGCTGATATATAAACCAGGAAGAGCTGAAAGAGAGAAAGAAAACTATAAATCAATTTCCTTGATGAAAATAGATGCAAAATTTTTAAATAAAGTATTGGCAAAGAGAATATATATAGCAACTTATCCTGAGGATAATACACTATGACCCAGTGGGATTTATACCAGGAATACAGGGCTGGTTAAATATTAGGAAAACTACCAACAACAAAACTAACAGAAATCATATGATTATCTCAATAGATGCAGAAAATGCCTTTGACAAAATACAACACCCATTCCTATTAAAAACACTAGGTAGCATAGGAATTAATGGAGTTTTCCTTAAAATGATAAGTATTATCTATCTAAACCTATCAGCAAGCATTCTGTATAATGGGGATAAACTAAAAGCATGTCCAATAAAATCAGAGGTGAAACAAGGATGTCCATTATCACCACTGTTATTCAATATTGTACTAGTAATGTCGGCTGTAGCAATAAGAGAAGAAAAAGGAAATTGAAGGAATTAGAATAGACAAAGAAGAAAGAAAGCTATCACTCTGCTGATGATATGACAGTATTCTTAGAGAATCCTAGAGAATCAACTAAAAAACTACTTGAAATAATTAACAACTTCAGCAAAGTTTCAGGTTATAAAATAAGCCCACATTAATCATCAAAATTTCTATATACTACTATCAAAGCCCAACAGTAAGAGATAGAAAGAGAAGTTTCATTTAAAGTAACTGTAGACAATATACATTATTTGGGAGTCTACCTGCCAAGACAAACATAGAAACTATATGAACACAATTACAAAACACTTTTCACACAAATAATTATTAGTTAGATCTAAATAACTGGGAAAATATCAGTTGTTCATGGGTAAGCTGAGAGAATATTATAAAAATAATGATTTTACCTGTATTAATTTACTTATTCAGTGTCATACCAATCAAACTACAAAAATTATTTTATAGAACTAGAAAAAATAATAACAAAATTCATTTGGAAGGTCCAGAATATCAAGGGATTAATGAAAAGAAATGCAAGGTAAGCAGCCTAGCAGTACTAGATCTAAAACCGTATTATAAATTATCAATCATCAAAATTACTTGGTAATGACTAAGAAATAGAGTGGCGGATCAGTGGAATAGGTTAGGTAGACAAGACACAGTAGCCTATGACTACAGTAATCTACTGTTTGGTAAAGCAAAATTTCCAGCTTCTGAGATAAGAACTCATTATTTGACAAAAACTGCTGGGAAAATCAGAAAATAGTGTGGTGGAAACTAGGCATAGGCCAACATCTCACAATGTATGCCAAGATAAGATAAAAATAGAAACATGACTTTTACAAAAAGGGTGATACTATAAGCAAATTAGGAGAACAAGGAATAGTTTACCTGGCAGATTTATGAAGAAGGGGAGAATTAATACCAAACAAGATATAGAGAACATTATGAAATGCAAAATGGATAATTTTGATTACATTAAGTAAGAAAAAAAGTTTTTGCACAAAGAAAAATCAATGCAATCAAGATCAGAAAGGAAGCAGACAAGGATGCCCATTATCACTGCTGTTATTCAATGTGTTACTAGAAACGTTAGCTTTAGCAAAAAGAGAAGAAAAAGAAATTGACGGCTTTAGAATAGGCAAAGAAGAAACAATACTATCACTCTTTGCAAATGATATACTTAGAGAATCCCAGAGAATCAAGTAAAAAACTACTTGAAATAATAAACAACTTTAGCAAAGTTTCAGGATATAAAATAAACCGATGTAATACATTGGCATTTCTATATATTACCAACAAAGCCCAACAGCAAGAGACAGAAAGAGAAATTCCACTTAAAGTTACTATACACATTATAAAACATTTAGGAGTCTATGTACCAAAACAAACCCAAGAACTATATGAACAGAATTACAAAACACTTTTCACACAAATAAAGTCAGATCTAAATAATTGGAAAAAATATCAGTTGCTCTTGGGTAGGCTGAGCTAATATCATAAAAATGACAACTCTGACTAAGTTGATTTACTTATTCAGTGCCATACCAATAAAACTACCAAAAATTATTTTATAGAGCTAGAAAAAAATAATAACAAGATTCATTCAGAAGAACAAAATGTCTAGAATATCAAGATAATTAGTGAAAAGAAATGTTAGGGAAAGTGGCCTAGCAGTACCACATCTTAAATTGTATTATAAAGCAGCATTAAAACTACTTGGTAATGGGGGCAACTAGGTGGAGCAGTGGATAGAGCACCGGCCCTGGATTCAGGAGGACCTGAGTTCAAATCCGGCCTCGAACACATAACACTTACTAGCTGTGTGACCCTGGGCAAGTCACTTAAACCCATTGCCTAGCTTAAAAAAAAAAAACAAATAAAAAAAAAGCTACTTGGTAATAGTTAAGAAATAGAGTGGTGGATTAGTGGAATAGGTTAGGTATGTAAGACACAGTAATCAATGACTATAATAATGTCCTGTTTGATAAACCCAAAGACCCCAGCTTCTAGGATAAGAACTCACTATTTGACAAAAACTACTGGGAAAACTGGAAACAAGGATGGCAGAAACTAGGCATGGATCAAAATCTTACACCATAAAGCAAAACAAATCAAAATGGATACATGATTTAGATAGAAAGGCTGATGCTATAAGCAAACTGAAAGAGCAAAGAATAGTTTACCTGTCAGATTTGTGGAGAGCAGAAGAATTTATGACCAAACAAGAGATAGAGAATATTATGAAATGGAAAATGGATAATTTTGATTACATTAAATTGAAAAGTTTTTGCACAAACAAAACCAATGCAAGCAAGATTAGGAGGGAAGCAGAAAACTGAGAAAGAATTTGTACAACCAATGTCTCTGATAAGGGCCTCATTTCTAAAATATATAGAGAACTAAGTCAAATTTTTAAGAACACAAGTCATTTCCCAATTGATCAATGGTCAAAGGATATGAACAGTCAATTTTCAGATGAAGAAATTAAAGCTATCTATAGTCATATAAAAAAATGCTCTAAATCTCTATTGATTAGAGAAATGCAAATCAAAACAACTCTGAGGTACAATGTCACACCTATCAGATTGGCTAACATGACAAAACAGGGCAATGATAAATGTTAGAGAAGATATGAGAAAATTGGAACATTAATGCATTGTGGGTGGAGTTGTGAACTGATCCAACCATTTTGGAGAGCAATTTGGAACTATGCCCAATGAGCTATAAGAATATGCGTAGCCTTTAACCCAGCAATAGCATTTCTAGGGATATATCCTAAAGAGATCCTGTAAATGGGAGGACTCACATGTACAAAACTATTTATGGCAGCTCTTTCTGTGGTGGCAAAGAATTGGACATTGAGAGAATGCCCATCAATTGGGAAATGGCTGAACAAGTTGAGATATATGAATGTAATGGAATAATATTGTGCTATAAGAAATGATGAGCAAGTGGACTTCAGAAAAACCTGGAAAAGACTTGTATGGACTGATACTGAGTGAAGTGAGCAGAACTAGGAGAATGTTGTACACAGTAACAGCCACATTGTGTGATGACTTTGATACTTAGCTCTTCTCAGCAATGCAAGGATCTAAGACATCTCCAAAAGTCTCATGATGGAAAATGCTATCCCCATCCAGAGAAATAACTATGAAGTTTGAATGCAAATCGAAGCATACCATTTGCTCTTTTTTTTTTTTTGGTTTCATTTTGTTTTGTTTTCTTTCTTCTTTATTGTGGTTCCTCTTTTTGGTTCTAATTCTTTACCACATGACTAATGTGAAAATATATTTAACAGGAATGTATATGTAGAACCTACATCAGATTTTATGCCATCTTGGGGAAGGAGGTGGGCAGGAAGGGAGAGAAAATTTAAAACTCAAAAGGTTATGGGAGTGATTGTTTAAAACTAAAAATAAATTATTTTTTTAATAAAAGAAGGGAAGCAGAAAGCTGGGAATTTTTTTTTCAGTTAATGTCTCTGATAAAGGCCTAAAATATAATATATATATACATATGTATATATGCATACATACATACATACCTACATACATACAGATATATATGTGTGTGTGTGTGTGTGT
>NW_020954231.1:73643-155009 GCF_900497805.2 Vombatus ursinus
GGGGGGGATAGAATGGAAGGACATACAGTTAGCAATAGTAATTGAAAAAAATTGAAGCAAATTTCTCTGTGAAAGGCCTCATTTCTCAAACATATAGAGAACTGAGTCAAATTTATAAAAATAAGAGCCATTCACCAATTGATTAATGATCAAAAGATTTAAACACTTTTCAGATGAAGTAATCAAAACTATCTATAGCCCTATGAAAAAATGCTGTAACTCACTATTGATTGGAAAAATGCACATTAAAACAATTCTGAGGTACTACCAGATACCTATAAGATTGCCTAATAGGACACAAAAGGAAAATGACAAATGTTGGAGTGGATATCGGGAAATGAGACATTAATGCACTATTGGTGAAGTTGTGCACTGATTCAACCATTCCATAGAGCACTTTGGAGCTATGGCCAAAGGACTATAAAACCATGCATACCTTTGACCTAGCAATACCACTACTAGGCTCTAAATTAAAATAAGCATAGAATCTCAAAGTTAGAACATAACTCAAATGTAAACCTGTTGGGAGGCTATCTGCTTAGCCATCCCTAACAATTGACAACAAATAACCTTCTGGCAGTTTGTTCATCAGAGATAATCATAGAATTAGCTGTCCTTATCTCACTCTGGCAAATAAAAAGGAATTCAGGAATGAATATATGGTCACCAGTGTGTCATGACTTGTGGAATAATCTTTAAATTATAAAAAGAACAGAATTTTCTTAATTCAAATGGTTTTCAGTCAATCATGGAATCAATGGTTTTCGGAATTGGGAGTGACCTCAATAGCTATGTATTGCATACCATACTTGAACAATAATTTACTATATACAACTTACCTGATAAATAGTGATTCAGAACTTTAGATGAAGATTCCCAGTGGAAAGAAACCCAGTACATCCTAGATGATAGGCATAATTATTATTTCCATTCTTCAGTTGAAGAAACTGAGGCATCAAAGTCAAATGTCTTGCATAGAGTTCCACAATGAATGTTTGAGGTAACTTTCAAAATCTAGTCTTCCTGATACCACAACCAGCAGTCTGTCCACTATAACACCTAAATTCCTAACTCATTATCTTCCTCCCTCCAAATCTTCCATTCTTCTCAACTTTCCTATTAATGTCAAAGAAATATGATCTACGCAATTTCCTAGGCTTGCAACCTCAATATCATTCTCACCTCCTCACTCTGAATAAACACATATATCCCCATCTGCTCTTAAATCTTGTACTTTTTCTTCATAATATCTCTTGTGTATATTATTTTCTCTATTTTCATACAACCACAACCTTTGAACAGGCCTGGATCACCTCTTGCCTCAAATATTGCAACAACCTTCTAATTGCTTTTCTTGCCTTGTGTCTCACCGTTATAATTTGTACTATGCTCATTATCCTAAGGAAATGTCCTAAAACAAAAGTCTAATCAAGTCACCCCTTATTTAATAAAGTCCATGAGGCTGTAGACCTTTTTCCCTGACCACCAAGCTGCTGACAAAGGCTCTGAAATAAAATAATTCTAGAGTCTCAAAGTTAGAATGTAACTCAACTGTAGACAAGATCCTCTTCTACAAGATATTGATATGTCTTTAACTGGCTGTAAACACATTGCCAGTGATGGGAAGTACATTTATTTCCTCACCATAAGGTACTTCTTTCCACTTTGTGATAGCTCTAGTTTTCAGGAAATTTTTTCTAAGTACAGAACTAAATAAAGTATAATAACTAGAATTTAAAACAATGCTGATTCCACAGCCATTCTAAAACATTTTTGCAGCTACCAGTCTATGATAGCTATAACTCCTTTAATCCCAGATTTCTGTCATGTCCCACTATAAAAAGTATGTAATTATTGTATTTACTTATATATTATTGTTTTTGCCTATGATTTTGTTCAATTAAAACATTTTCAGAACATTAAACTACCTATAATTGCAACAATCTTAAATACATGTCACCAATATTTCCTTTGCTGACCATCATTCTCCATGAGACAGGATTAATTTGGGTTTTATTCATTTGACAACTATACAGCTATGTACTGTCTTTTAAAAAGATACAGAAGAGTGAAAGAAATAGTCCTTCACTGAAAGAGAGAATAGGAAATTTGACTGTTGACAAGATTAAGACAAGAGTTCCTAGAGCATTTACACAGCACAGAACATAAAGGTAATTTTTTTTTTCCTGTGAAGGAAAATATTCAATCATGGTATACAGTTACTTGGATCTTATTCAGTTCTGCTACCAATGATTGCATATCTGATGTTTTGAGAGTTATATCCTCTCTCTCTGTCTCTCTGTGTTTCTCTGTCTCTCTGTCTCTCTCTCTGTCTCTTTGTTTCTCTCTGCCTCTGTCTCTGTCTCTCTGTCTCTGTCTCTCTCCATATATATAATATACATATATATGTACACACACATATTATATGTGTGCATACATTTTTCTTTCCTTTTAGTGAATATCTAACATTCCTCAATAAGTATTAAACTTGAGCTTCATGACTGTTCTACAGTGTTTTGCCCACATTAGAGGAGTAAAAGAAAAAGACGCAACATCTCCAACCCCTTAACAATAGCTATGACTGAGCCATTTAGAGATTGGTCATTCCAATAATTAAAATGCTTAACCCTTGTATTCAGCAATTTTTTTTTGCACTATATGAAAGTTTGGTGATTTTCCACTTTCTTATAGTTGTTGAACAGGTGAGACAAGGGGAAACAAATTTGTTGGAGGGAAATTTGATAAGGTACCATTTATTCATGAAAAAAATTAGCTCTTTATATCAAAGTAACATAATTCCATGTAGTCATTTTCAAAGTGGGGAATGGTAAAGACTATATACTCTGACTGACTTTGATCATAACATTTTTTGCATTGTTTTTGCCTAAAATCCATTACCTTCTTTTCATGGTTAATTGAATCATCAGTATGATATAGCACCCAAGAAAATACAAAGAATCTAAGAAAAAATCAAGTCTCATAGTACTCTTTGATGATAAGATATTTGCTGTATTGTATTCAGTCCTGGGCATCATATTTTAGGGAAGACATTGATAAAATAATTAGCATTCAAAGAAGGTAAGCTAGTATGACAAATATCTTAAATTCATTCCATCCATAAATTAGTTGAAGGAAGTAGAAGTATTTAGCTCAGAAACAGATATCTTTGGCGGGGGGAAGGTGATGATAATGACAATAATCCTCAATATTTTTGAAGATTCTCACCTCAAAATAGAATTGGATTTTTTATACTTAATGTAAGAGGGCAGAACTCAAAGTAATTCATGGAAGTTGCAAAGAGACAAATTTATGCTTGATGTGAGGTAAATTTCCATAACAACTGGAACTATTAAAAATTGGAATGGAGAACCTCAGGAGAAAGTGAGTTCACCATAATTAAAAGTTTTAAAGCAAAATCTGAATACTTGTCACATGTATTAGACAGAAAATTACTGTTATGAGTTATGCTGACTGGACCCTGACATTTCTTCCTGTTCTGAAATTTTAATGAATTCTAACCATTTATTAAAGATCTACACAAGTCTCTTCTTTTCTTCTTTTTTTCTTTTTTTAACATTTAATTATTTATTTTTAGTTTTTAACACTTTTATAGGATTTTGAGTTCTAAATTTTCTTCCCCTCTTTTCTTTTCTCCCCTCTCCAAGATGACATGCAATCTGATATAAGCCAATAATGTAGAATTATGAAATATATGAAATATATTTCCACATTAGTTATGTTGAAAAGAAGATTTAGAATCAAAGAGAAAAAGCATGAGAAAGAAGAAATAACAATAAAAAAGAGAAAATAGTGTACTTCAATCTGCATTCAGACTCCATACTTCTTTCTGTGGCTATTGGTAGCATTTTCCATCATGAGTTTTTCTTTTTCTTTTTTTTTTTTAAATTGTCTTAGATCCTTGCATTGCTAAGAAGAGCTAAATCTATCAAAGTTCGTCATCACATAATATTACTATTGATGTGTACAATGTTTTGCTGGTTCTGCTCACTTCATTCAGCATCAATTCATACAAATATTTTCAGGTTTTTCAGAAGTCTGCCTGCTCATCACTTCTTATGGAATGATATACATTCATATACTTGTTCAGGCATTCCCCAATTGATGGACATCCCTTCAATTTCCAATGCTGTTTTGTCATGTTAGCCAATCTGATACATGTGATATGATACTTCAGAGGTGTTTTAATTTTCATTTCTCTAATCAATAGTGACTTACAGCATTTTTTCATAACTATAGATAGTTTTAATTTCTTCATCTGAAAACTACCTGTTCATATCCTTTGACCATTTATCAATTAAGAAATTACTTTTATTATAAATGTGACTCAGTTCTTTATATATTTTTAAAATGAGGCCTTTATCAGAGACACTGGCTGTAAAAATTATTTCCCAGTTTTCTGCTTTCTTTCTAATCTTGGTTGCATTGGTGTTGTTTGTGCAAAACCTTTTTAATTTAATGTAAACAAAATTATTCATTTTCCATTTCATAATGTTCCTCAGCTCTTGTTTTGTCACAAATTATCATAAAGGCCTTATTTCTAAAATATTTAGAGAACTGAATCAAATTTATAAGAATACAAATGTTTAAATGATATGAACAGGCAATTTTCAGAGGAAGAAATTAAAACTATCTATAATCATATGAAAAATGCTCTAAATCACTATTGATTAGAGAAATGCAAATCAAAACAACTCTGAGGTACAACTTCACACCTATCAGATCGTCCAACATGACAAAATAGGAAAATTATAAATGTTGGAGAAGATGTGGTAAAATTGGAACATTAATACATTGTTGGTGGAGTTGTGAACTGACTTAACCATCTGGGGGAGCAATTTGGAACTATGCCAAAACTATGCCTAAAGGGCAACCAAACTGTGCATACCTTTTGATCCAACAATACCACCACTAGGTCTGTATCCCAAAGAGATCATAAAAATAGAAAAAGGATCCCCATGTACAAAAATATTTATCGCATCTCTTTTGTGGTGGAAAGAATTGGAAATTGATGGGATGCCCATCAATTGGGGAATGACTGAACAAGTTGTAGCATATGAATGTGATCAAATACTATTGTACTATAAGCAATGATGAGCAGGCAGATTTCAGAAAAATCTGGAAAGACTTACATGAACTGGTGATGAGTGAAGTGAGCAGAACCAGGAGAATATTGCACACAGCAATATCAACACTGTTCATTGATTAATTGTGATAGACTTAAAAATGATCCAAGACCACAACAAAGGACTTGTCATGGAAAATGCTAACCATATCCAGATAAAGAACTATGAAATCTGAATGCAAATTGAAGCACTATTCTTAACTTTTTGTTTTGTTTTGTTTTAGTCTTCTTTTTCTCATGTTTTTCTGTTGTTTTGATTCTTCTTTCACAACATGACTCATGTGGAACTATGCTTCACATGATTGTACATGTATAACATTTATCAGTTTGCATGCTGTCTTCAAGAGGGTGAAGGAAGGAGGAGGGAGAAAAATCTAGAACTCAAAAATGAATGTCAAAAACTATCTTTACATGTAATTCAAAAAAAACACTATTGAGAAAAAAAGCAAAATTGAGAGCTGAATGATAATCATTTTAAAAATAGGAAAATGTCTTGTGGTGTTTGGAATGAAGATAACTGACAATAGAGCAAAGATGAGAATTTTTAACTTATTTTGTTTTTGCTTTCTCTACAAATAAGACTGACATTTACATGGAAAATAACAGAATAAAATGACTAGGTCACCTGATTCAGATGAACAACATCCTCAGATCTTGAAAAAAATGGCAAGGGGCAACTAGGTGGTGCAGTGGATAGAGCACCAGCCCTGGAGTCAGGAAGACCTGAGTTCAAATCTGGCTTCAGACACATTACATTTACTACCTGTGTGACCCTGGGCAAGTCACTTACCCCCATTGCCTAAAAAAAAATGGCAGATGTGGTTACTGAGCCTCTCTCAATAACTTTTAACTGATATTGGAAAATAGGAAAGGTAACAGAAGATGGGAGAGAGGCAAATAAATGTGGTCTTTTTTGAGGGGAAAAAAGATATTCTGCAAATAATATACCACTAATTTTTATTCTTTGGAAAATTCTGGAATAAATTATCAAAGAGATGATTGGCAAACATATTGAAAGGAAATTGACAGTTACAAAGAGCTGGCATGGCTTTATAAGAACATCATTCCAGACTAACCTAATTTCCTTTTTTTGACAATATTACTAAACTAACAGATGAGAGGAATACTTTGAAGATTTTATTCAGATTTTTAGCAAAGCTTTTGATATTATGTCTCACACTGTTCCTGTGGAGAAGATGGAAGGAAATATATTGGATGATAATATAATCAAATGGCTTCAGAATGGATAGACAGCTGAACTCAAAGAAGAATTAATAATGGAGCAAGCTCAATGCCAAATAATTGCCTTGGTGTAATGAGAACCCAGTTATGATTATGTAACAAATTTGTAGTCAACCCAGTTAGTGCATTGTCATGATTTTCTTCAGCTTTCTTCATCAACAAATGAGTAGAAGTAAACACAAGGGATGGGGGGAGTAATCCCTGTCTGAGGTTGGGCATGAGATCTGAGTGAGGATAAAATGGCAAAGGACTCTAGAGAAGAGGACTGCACAGAGTAGAACTGGTTCACCAAGGGGCCTAAATTGTAAAAGGAAGAGAGAATAGCCAGTGGAGCAGTGATGACCTAGAAAAGAAGAGAGAGTGGAAGGATTAGAGATAACAGTGAGGACTAAGAATAAGTTAGTAGCAGAAAGACAGGAAGAGAAGTGGAATAACAATAGATTATGGTCAAATAAAGGGATTCCAGAGTTTTGGAACATGGATGCACTAGGTGGTACAAGAATATGACCATTTCTATGTGAACTTGTGGGACAGAGGAATTGGTAATGGAAAACGAGCATAGTTAGGTATTTAGAGGTTAGGATTTTTGAGGGAGTAACAATATGCAAGGTAAATTCTCCTATTAAGAAGGCAAGAGGTGCAGAGTAGACAAAAAATGTGCCAAACATTGAATTAATTGAGGAAGAAAGTAGAATATCCAGGAAATTTGTAAATAGCTGTTAGAATCTCCATGGGATGATACATTTTGGTTGGGTAAACCACAAAGAAAGAGAGATTACTGAGTAATGGTTGTAGAGGGAGACCCTACAAGTGGCAATAGGGAGCAAGGGCTAGTCTAATTTCCCACTCACAGCTAGTGAGTTAAGAGTAACAAAATGCAATCAGTGTTGGAAAAGGTAATCAAGGGAAATTGTATGGAGCGAGCAAAGTACAAGAAGATGGAGGGAAAGAGAAAGGGAAAGACCTTAAGGTGAAAGCTAATTTGTTTCCCATGGAACAGGCATTCAAGAGAGCACATAGCAAGTATTGAGTCATTTTACAGTGGGATGTTAGTAGGATTGGGTTGATGGAGTCAGGAATAAAGGATCATTTAATGGGAGGCAGAAAATGAAGTTTGAACAATAGCAACCTGATATTTATAATCACTGGCAAAGGGTGGAGGTGATAGAGTAGAATTAGATTAACCATTAAGGAATGAATTCAGGTATGTTATATTGTCTACAGTGTTTAGACCTCAAATGTACATGCCAGAGGGGACAGTCAGATGTGTGTGTCTGGATAGAGAAGGGCCTGGAGAGTATAGGTTTGGAGGTAAGGTAACCCCTTTAGAGCTGAAAGTGATTAGTTAGGGTGTCTGATGTGTGGTGAAAGGGATGCTCAAAGAGTTAAATTCAGGAAAGGCAACCCCTGTGGAATGTAAGTGACCAAAAAAGTTTCTAGAACATGTTGGAATTATTGTTTAGGGTTATGGGTGCCAGCAGAAATATAATCTCTCACTGGGCCTATACTTGAAACCACTCTACCATGACAGTATGTACGTTTCAAAGTTTATACTCTATTACTTCAGTCTTTAGGACCCATGTATCACCTCTGAACCATGATGATAAATTACAATAGGGCTTTATATACAATTTTAAACTCATCTGTAATTTCATTGATATAAAGAAGATTCTGTATCGAGATAGGTGAACATGTAGTTTTCAGTGTATAATCTTACAGAGCTATCTGGGGGCATAGAAAAGGTAAGTGGCTTGCTTAAGATCACAGAGCCATTTACATGCTCTGAAGTGGAACATAAACCCAAATATTTCTGGTTCTGAGACAGTTTCTCCAGCCAGTATACCATGTCACCTGTCATGGTTTATGTGGTATTATACATGAGTGGTTTTCAATATGTATGCAAACACACATTTATAAACATACATATCTATATCTATATCTATATCTATCTATCTATCTACATATATACGACTACACACGTGTATAACACACATCACATATGCACATACACCACACATATGAACACATGTGTATGCAACACATATACGCACACATGTGTACATTCAGACATGTGCTATACATATATCCATAACATACTTGTATTTATACTGATACATATGTGGATGTATATTTTCATGTGATTTATATCTCATAAGTGCATACACATACACATTCACGTATATGTGCATGTGGACATATACATAGACCGCCCCAAATGTCTTAGTGTAGTTTTAATCTCATACCTTATATTTTGGTGGCTATATTCTAAGCAATCTGAAGACTGGGTATTATATCATGCATTTTTTAATGTCTCCCAGTACTTGAATATAGTCAAGTTGTGAAAAAATGGACTGGTCTGACTCAGGAATTACTGCTTTCTCTTATTAGAAAGTGCAAATTCTGTGTGTCCACTTCTCTGGAATACTATAGAAGTAATTTATGTCTTAGATTCCTACCTGAAGACTTCTAAGTCAAAGTTGAATTTCTTTCAACTTTAGGCTTCTATGACTCTATATACTGCTGGATTAAAAAAAAAAGATGAATTAGTTTCTTTATTGATATTCAGTATGTATGATCAAAGGAATAAAGTATAAACAATGAAGACATAATTGAATATTTTGAGTGATAATAACAATTTGACAATTAGATTGTGATTTAATAGACAAAGAAGAGGAAAGGCTTCAAAAATGTGTTTTATTCCTGATTTTGTTAATATGTTATGATTTAACTCATTTGATTTGTGTTGGTAGTTCTGATCCTGGCAAGATCATAAATTTGCAGCTGGAAGGAACTTTAGAGAGTACCTAGTCCACCTTCTTCTTTTTAAAGATGAGAACCTCATGCACAGATAAGTGAAGGGAATTTTTTGAAACAAGGCAAATGCCATAGAATTTAAAAAAAAAAACCACAATTTCCAATAAACATATAAAGCTTTTTTTTTTTTTTAATGATAGTAACCTTAACTCTGCTTAGCTGTCTCACAAATGTAGAGCACTGGCTTATAAGGTAATGTGAGTGTGTGAATGGCTTACTGGATAGCCATCACTGCTACTAAGGAGATTTGATGCATCCACCTACTCTCTGGCATGTGGACAGCATTTCACATAACAATGAATCAGCTTATTACATTTGGAACAAGTGGAGCAAGGTTCAATTTTATTCATTTGGAAAGTAAAACATGCGTTGCTTCCATTTTTTTTTCTTTCCTGGAATCTAAATGCTATAGAGAGTACTTTTTTTTAAAGATGGTGAAAGAATTTTCCTGAATAAACATCAAGAAAATTTGGCTATTTAAGTACCTCAAACAAGTTTTCAGCCTATTAAACAGCCAATTGTAGTTTTGCAAAATGATTCCTACTTACTTTACAAAGCAAAATAATCTAAATTCTCCCTCCTCCAAATATTTTTTTCTTCATGAGCTATACACAAGAGCTTAGCACGAAGTGTGCTTCCTTAAGGATAAACACCTTGTAATTAAAACACTCCTGAAGGAAATTGTGTTTATTTTTACATCTATTTATTTATTTACTTTTTGGAATTCTAAATGAAATAATAAAATGGAACTAGTTTGTTCAACTTAATAGGCTCTTTGTGTGATATATGTTTGTTTCATTTCCTTTAAAATTATTGTTATTTTTGAGAGTACATGTTCAGTTCTTATATCTAGGTTGAGTTCTAATCTGGTATATGAAACAGCCTAGTTTCTTCTCATTTCCAATTCATTCCTGTGAATCTCAACTTCATCAGACTTTCTCCAAAATTCTTGAGTGTCCTCTTGCATTTGATTTTCTCTTTGATGCTGAGGTTGAATGGGAAAAAAGCCTGCCAATTTTCCAACACACTATTCTCCACAGAATCTTATGATTTGATCACATCCAAGTCAATAAAACTTTTTTTTCCCAAATCATGTCCTTACATTTTTTTTTGTAATTAAAAAGACACTAAATGGGCTTGGCAACTCTAGTCAGCAGTAAGAAAGTGGGAATAGTTTGTTTTGTTTTGTTTTGTTTTTTGAAGCACTGGTCTTTAATATATCATGTGTACTTCTGATTATGCATGTAATAATTAGTCTCTTTTACATATAATTATTCTAAAATTTAGTTTCCCCATTGGTAATATTAGAATAATAACAATCATATTACTAATTCACTGAAATTCTGCAGGAAAAGTGCTTTTAAATTTTTTGTGTTATAAAAAAATGTGAGCTATTAATAATTACCTTAGAACTGGAAGTAGATATCACTGGGTTTGCCTATACTTCCTGTTTCAGTACACAAATTATATGCACTGCAACATAGAAACAAAATATTTTGTAATGGAAACAACATGTTGCTCACAAAAGAGATGTCTTCAGAGATATTATGTGAGAAAACACTACCACAGTGATGTGTTCTTGCCACAATTATGGGTAATTATCATAAGATATGGTCCTAGATGTTAAGTAGTTTGCAACGTAATAAACAATATGGTTCTGAAACCGACTTTATTTCCTTAAATACACTATGAAATAGGGTTACATTTTATAAAGTCTCTGCACAGTAAAAGATATTTAAAATAACTTCCCTCATGCAAATTAATGAAAATGACTATTTCTAAATAACCCAATATGGAAAAACTATATGACAGAGAGCAGGTGTGCAGGGTCCCGAAATGGAAAGAGACATATGGACAAGCAAGCACTTACATCTAGGCAACAGTTTAAAGTCATCCAGACTTCAAATATAGAAGGTCTGAGAAGTATCTCATCTGCCACATCTATTTCTACAAGTTAATGGACTACTATTATCTCTTTCTCTCTCTTTGCTTTATTGTCTCATGATTGCTTACATATATTCATTTAAGAACACTAAGTTGACAGAAAAAAAAACATTTAAGCATAGGTGATGTAAATAGTTACGGAAAATTGCATGACCATAATGATAGTTTTATTGTAAGAAAGGATCATTAAGGAAATGTATAACTCCAAAGGGTGGTCAACCAGTCATATAACAAGAATAGAGAGGCCAAGTACTACATTGATATAATCTTAAGATTTAAAATAGCCAGAGCAATGTCACTGGAGCCATTTACTGAGTACATCTGGTGCATCCCCTCTAGAAAATTTACTAACATGCATGAGAAGCCATTTAGGTGTTCAGTCTCTATGGTGATAAATATGGGACCTTCAAATTATTTCCAGGATTTTTTTCTGAGTCTTAGTTAAAACAATAGATGTAGCATTACACTATCTTAGGAAGAACTTATCATCAAAGAATCACCTTAACTCTGAAGACTTTATTCCCAGTTAATGCAGAAGTATTAATAATAGTAATAGAATGCAAGATACACAGGTGAAGGACAAAGACATTTGTGTCTCTTCCTTCCCCAGGCCTCCTGCTAAGGGATTGTCTTTCTGAAAGATAAGCATATTTATATCAGGGAATTCTTTTAGGAATTCCCAAAGATTGAGCCACAGAGGCTTCCCTTTTCCTGAGCTATCTTCCACAAGCAACCAAAATTCTACAAATACACTGACAGCAATGATTATCAGTCTCTACCTTCCAGGGAGAGATGTGTCTCTTTTTTCCTCACTTAATCTACCATAGTACATCATTTCCATAAACACAAATGTAGTAAACGAATGATGAAGCCTAGCTTTAGGTTGTTTTGAACTGTCACTTGTTTACTGCTGAAGCACTATAGTAATCAACTGAAATAACAATGCATAAAAGTAATATCTAACATTTATGGAGCATTTACATATGTGCTAGATAATATGCTAAGTGCTTTACAAATATTAGCTAATTCTATCCTCACTCACAATAACCCTGGGAGGTAGGTGCTATTGTTACCTCCACTTCAGAGATGAAGAAACTGAGGCAAACAGAAGGTAAAAATATTTGTCCATGGTCACATGACTAATAAGTGTCTGATTCCAGATTTGAACTCATGTCTTCTTGACTGCTGGCCTGTCACTTTCCATTGCACCACCTTGCTACTACATCTGAGGAAGCAATTTAGCAATACTCATTTTTTTACCCATAGTTAGTTAGTCTATTCAGAGACTGTTGTGTTGGGCCTCATGTTTGATCTTACATTTATTTAAACTTCTATTTATTAAAACTTTCAAAGTCAGAAATTTGGTTTAACTTAGCTCTGACATGCACATGTGTGAGCTTGGGTAATTCACATATTTTCTGATCCCAAATGTTATCCTCAAAAGAATATTTGGACTAGATATTCTTAAGGTCACTTTCAGATAGAAATTAATGATCCTATAAGATTATGTTGAAATATGTTTGATTATATATAAATTATTCCATATTAATTTATCCTACACAAACTAATTAATTTAACAAAGTCATAAAATCTTTCATCAGGGAAATCACCTCAGTAATCATCATATAAACTAGTCTTTATAAAGTGGGCAACTGAGACACAGAAGCTCAGTGACTTGTCAATTTTTCTTTTATAATACTTAGAGGCAACTATTCTTTTGCTCACTTTTACTTACTTTTGAGTGTTTTAGTCATAAGGTCACCTTTGGTTATTTTAATTGCTTTGCCTTATAACTCTTCATAAATTTTAAATATAACCATTGTAGAGCTTTTGTGATCATTTATAAAATACATTTTAAAAAGGGAAAATCCTCTGATGTTCTCAAATGATTCAGACCCATTTTATTCTAAAACTTTGTTTTAAAATGAGCAGCTTTTATTTATGCCTTCTTGAATCCGTCTTGTAGATAATCTACTATATAATATACAGCACATTCCATGTGACATGTAAAGCAGAATAAAGACACTGTTTTTACTGTAAGTACTTAACATTTAAAATTATAGTGACCCTGGGAAAATTCAGCCTTAATCACAAGGGTATTATTATTATTATTTTAAAAATATATATTACCTTACTATTGATACAAATTTCTAATAATGAGATTTGAAGTCATCCTTCATTGGGCAAACAGATTATTAGTCCATTAAGGTAGTTTTAACTGTTAATGATGAGATGTTTGCCGAAGGATAATAGCATTTGTAATTATAAATCCTTTGGAATTATGTTAGATTATTTTATTGATCAGAGCCAAGTAATTCACAATTGATCATCATACAATATTGCCAATACTCTGTACAATATTCTCCTGGTTCCACTCATTTTACTTTGCTTCAATTCACATGTCTTTCCAGGATTTTCTGAGAACAACCTGTTTGTCATTTTTTTAATAGCACAGTAATATTCCCACCATTTCATACCATAACCTGTTCAGGCATTCCCTAATAGATGGGCATCCCCTCAATTTTCAATTCTTTGCCACTTCTAAAACCTTATATAAATATTTTTGTACACATTGGTCCTTTTTGTTTTTTAAGTCTTTGGGATACAGACCTAGTCATTGTACTGCTGGGTCAAGGGATATCTATAGTTTTATAGGCCTTTGGGCATGGTTCCAAATTGCTCTACAGAATGGTTGAATCAGTTCACAATTCAACTAAGAGTATATTAGTGTCTCAATTTTCTCATATCTACTCCAATATTTGTCATTTTCCTTTTCTATCATATTAACCAATCTATTGGTGGGGGAGGGTGGTACCTCAAAGTTATTTCAATTTACATTTTTCTTATCAATAATGATTGAATATTTTATATGATTATAGATAGCTTTAATTACATTGCCTAAAAACTGCCTGTTCATATCATTTGACCACATGTAAATTGAGGAATGACTTACTTTTTTTTTTTTTATAAATTTGACTAATTTATCCATATGCTTGAGAAATAAGGCCTTTATCAGAGAAACCTGCAGGAATTTTCTTTTTCACAATTGTGATTACTGTGTATTTCCCTCCATCCTATTTGTCCTGTGTTTTTCCTACTCTCTCTCCTTTCATCCTTCCATCCTGGAAAGTGTTTTACTTCTGACTACCACCTCCCCTAATTCACCTCCTATTTTATCAGCCCACTCAACTTCTCTTATCCCTTTTTCCCTCCTACTTTCCTGTTGAATAAAAAAGATTTCTATATCCAACTATATGTATGTTATTCCCTCTTTTATCCAATACTGATGAGAATAAGGTTCATGGATGCCTCAATCTTTCCTTCCACTATAAAACATCTTTCACACTTCTTTTATAGAAGAAAATTTACCCCATTTTACTTCTCCTTTTCCCATTCTCACAACACATTCCTCTTTCCCACCTCTTTATTTTATTTTTTAAGATAATTGTTCCATCATATTCAACTCACACTCATGCCCTCTGTCTTTGTATATTCCTTCTAACTGCTTTAATATTGAGACCTTTCTTAGGAGTTACAAGCATCATCATCCCAGGTAGTAATGTAAACAGTTTAACCACATAGCATCCCTTATAACTTATCTTTCTTATTTACCTTTTTTATGCCCTCTTGAGTCTTGCATTTGAAAAGAAAATTTTCTATTCAGCTCTTGTCTTTTCATCAGGTATGTTTGAAAGCCCCCTATTTCATTGAATGACCATCTTTTCCCATGAAGGATTATACTCAGTTTTGCTGAGTAGTTGATTTTTCATAGTAATTCTAACTCTTTTGCCCCCTGAAATATCATATTTCAAGCCCTCTAATCCTATAATGTAGAAGCTATTAAATTTTGTGTTATTTTGACTGCGGCTCCATGCTATTTAAATTGTTTCTTTCTAGCAGCTTGAAATATTTTCTTCCTGACCAAAGAGCACTGAAGTTTGTCTGTAATATTTCTGGGAGTTTTCATTTTGATATCTCTTTCAGGAGGTAACTGGTGGATCTTTCAATTTCTATTTTAGCTTCTGGTTCTAGAATATCAGGACAGTGTTCCTTGACAATTTCTTGAAAGATGATGTTTAGGCTCTTTTTTTTATCATAACTTCCAGGTAGTCTAATAATTCCTAAATTATCTTTCTTTAATTGATTTTCCAGGTCAGTTGTTTATTCTAATGAGATATTTCACATTTTCTTTTATGTTTTTCATTCTTTTGATTTTGTTTTATTGTTTATTAATGTCTTTGGAGTCATTAGTTTCCACTTGCTCACTTCTAGTTTTTAAGGAATTATTTTCTTTAGTGAGCTTTTGTACCTCTTTTTTTCCATACTATAAAAATTTCCTTTCTTCGCTGTACTTTTGTGCCTCTTTTTCCATTTGACCTATTCTGTTTTTAAGCTGCTATTTTCTTCAGTATTTTTTTGTTCCTCCTTTACCAAGCTGTTGACTCATTATTCATGATTTTCTTGCATTACCTCTCATTTTTTCCCCTGTACTTCCCATACCACACTTATTTGATTTTTAAAACCCTTTGGGAGCTGTTGTAGGAAATATTTGTGGGGGGAGGGGAGGATTAAGAACAATTCACATTTTTTCTTGAGGCTTTAGATGTAGCAATTTAATCTTCCCTGTCACTGTAGTAACTTTTCATGGTCAGGATCTATTTTGTTATTGTTGTTTGCTCATTTTTCTTTTGCTTAATTCTTTATTTTTAACTCTATGCTAAAGTGAGGTTCTGCTTCTGAGGTTCAAGGGGTACTGTTAAATGTTTCAGGTTTTTTGTGCAGCTATTTCAGAGGACTTTGTATGTTTTCAGTTCTTCCAAGGTGGTATGATCTACGGAGAGGTGTGTTTTCTACTCTCCTGGCATTTTCTCTGGACCACAAGCACTCTTCCACCTTGGAATTGTGACCAGGGTCCCCACTGCCCTGAGGCTGGAAGCTCTGATGTGCTAGTGCTCCTTTTTATTCTGGGACTGAAACTCAGGGCTGCAAACCACATCTGAGTATGGACAATGCAACAGAGTCTTGTCCCTGTTGTCAGTCATAGGACCCCTATAATCTCCTTCTGACTAGTTGTCTGACTACTTTACCATCTGTTGGCTAGGAGGTCTGGAAGCTGCTGCTGCCTTGACTGATTCATTCCCCTAGGGCCTACTACTAGTCTTCTGGAGCCTGGTCTGTGCTTGCACAGTCTGTGCTGCACTGTGCTACACTTTCACCCTGGTGCAACAGACTTTCCTTCTGACTTTCTAAACTATCTTGGACTGGAAAATTGTTTCACTCTATGCTTTGGTTTTATGGGTTCTGCCACTTCAGAATTTATTTTAAATCATTATTCAGAGTTATTTGGAGGGCAATTTGAGAGAGCTGAGCTCCTACCTTCTCTGTATCAACTTGGCTCCACCCTGCTTTTTTTTCCCTTTTCCATTCTCCGATCTATCATACAACTATGAGAATTTTGATTCATAGATTTCTTTATGTCTTCTTTTTGTTGTTATTGCTTAGTTGTTTCAGTCATGTGTGACATCATGTGCTCACTTGTGCTTTTTTTTTTTTAGGCAATTGGGGTTAAGTGACTTGCCCAGGGTCACACAGCTAGTGTCAAGTGTTTGGTTTGAGACCGGATTTGAACTCAGGTCCTCCCGACTTCAGGGCCAGTGCTCTATCCACTGCACCACCTAGCTGCCCCCATTTGTGCTTTTCTTGGCAAAAATACTGGAATGGTCTGACATTTCTTTCTACAACTAATTTTACAGCTGAGGAAACTGAGGCAAATAGGGTTAAGTAGTAAGTAATTGAAGCCAGGTTTGAACTGAGGTCTTCCTGTCTCTAGTCCCAGCACTCTATCTACTGCACCACCTAGCTGTCCATGTCTTTCTTTAAGTTTCTTAAATAGTTTTCTTTTGCCTACTAACAAAATCCTTAATCTGGCATTTACTGCTGCTGCTGCAAATAAAAATATGCTGATGATGATGCCGATTAGAAAGATGATAGTTTATATTTCATTTTAAAGTTTCCAAGGTATTTTAAATATCCATAAAAGCTGATGTCCTGTCACTTTAACACTTTCAAGTTACAATATCCATATACTTCATACTCTAAGACAAATCATACTCCATCTCCAATTATGCCTTACACTTATTTACCTCCATACTTTGATTCATATCATTCTCAATGTTTAAGTTGCTAGATAGTGCAATGAATTGAACTCTGGACTGCAAGTCAGGAAGACCTGAGTTCAAATTCAACTTCAATATCTTACTGTGTAGACCTAGACAAGTTACTTAATTGCTGTCTGCCCCAGTTTCCTCATCTATAAAATGGGAATAATGTTTGTAAAGTTCCATGGCTATATAGGATTGAAAAATATTTATTAAGTATCTACTCTGTGTCAGCACTTAGGATAAAAATCAAAAAATTAGAAATGTGTCTGCCTTTAAGGAGCTTGCATTAAATATTGTATTTCTGTAAATCAGTTAAAAAAATTTATTTCTGAGATTTGCTGAAAGAGAGAGAGTACTAAGATTTATGAATCTTTTAGCATATTTAACATAGTAATAAAATACATTTTAATATGAGTAAATAAACCTGAAATGAAATTTAACCAGAGTATGTTGCTTTTGCTTGGATGAATTTATGTTTTTTAACTAAAGAAGTGAATGAACATAGGTTATCAGCTAGACAAAGAATAAACAGCAACTCTTAAAATACCTACGTACAGAAGGTTGCATATTGCAGTAGAAAGAGTTCTACTTTCACATTATCATTCATATAAAATAAGTAATAAGGAAACAAAAAAGAAGAAATGCAGGCAGGGACAAAAAAAGAACACTTTTGCTTTTACCTTATTAAATATGTGTTTGAATGTATCACATACACATACATATATGTGTATATGTATACACATATATCATGTGTATATGTTATGTCTATACTTGTGTATACACATTTCACTTATGCTGGACTTTCCTGGTCTACTTTCACAACTCTCAACCTAGTTTACAGTTGGGATTGGAAAGGGTATCTAATATGTGCCTTAAAGTTCTAGGTGAAACCCTATGGGATTGCAATGGGATTGGGGTAGTTTTCTATTATTCTCCCCAGTGTGCTTCCTATAATCATTTAAAAAGTTAATAGGCTCCCAATATCAAATTGGCTTTTACCAGTGGGTGTTTATTGAGAAGGCATGGAGAGAATTATAGGACAGCAACATCCTCCTATGCCTCCCTCTGTCCCCCTTCAACCAAACTAAAATTCATTTCTATGTATGGTATTGTGTAAGTCACTCCCTTGCTTAGTTGGTCTGGCTCCATCCTGGCCTGAATGCCCAGATTTACAATTTGGCTTTCTTATTTAGTATGGAAACTGGTGGTGGTGGGATCTCAGAGATCCTTGATAGATCTTCTGATCTCACTGGTCTGCTAGACACTCTGCTCTCAAAACAGTCATTTATATATGATCAAGTAAAACATCAGGAACATAGACTCTATGCATTTATGGATATATGGTGGTCATCAATGGAGATAAGACAGCCAAAGCCGTCATACTCCCCATTACCCCTTCTCCACCAAGGCTAATAACAATTCTTCCTCAAAGTCCCCATTGAAAAGATAGATAGCAATTTTCTGCTTGAAACTTTTTTTTAAATGCAAAATCAGTTCCTCCTTAGCCACCAAGTAAAAATAATTTTGTTATATACTAACACTCCAGGGAGTAATCAGAGGATACTTCTAAGGATGGAAGCAGGGAGAAGCTTGCCTACTCATGACCAGAGGCAAACTTGTCAATCCTATATGGTAACTGGAGTCAGGAGGTGTAGGGCATAATACACATAATACTCATGCTATTAAGGAGTATACACTTCTGGCTAGTGCCATCATTAGACTGAAAAAAAAACCTGAATGCAATAGAATTTTACAATTTGTTAGCCTTTTTTTCTGTTTTGTATATCAAAATGTTTACATAGGTTTATGATTGTTATGTTCACAAGAAAAAAAATAGAATTTATCAGTTTGAGGCAAGATGACCTAGGTACATAATATGACCCCTTCTCTCCTCTGAAACTGACACTACTCTAATGCAGGCCCTCTTCACCTCCTCCCTAAACTATTGCAATAGACTGTTGGTGGGTTTGTCTGCCACAAGTCTCTCCCTTCTCCTGTCCATCCTCCATGCAGCCACCCAAGTAGGAAGTGAGGGGGAGAAAAATCTAAAACTCAAGTGTATGAAAGTTATTGTTGAAAGCTAAGAATAAATCAAAAACAACAATAAAAAAAGAAATTATCAAGAAAAACTGCCTGTTGTCCTGGCATTAGAGGGCAAAATAGGCATTGAAAAAAATTCACCAATCACCTTAAGAAAAAGATCCCAAAATAAAAATCCCAAGGAAATTTCCCAAGGAAATTTCAGGAATAGCTGGTCAAGGAAATGATATTGTAAGTGTCCAGAAAGAAACAATTTAAATATTGGAGAGTTACAATCAGGATCACATAGGATTTGGCAGTCACAACACTGAAGCATCAGAGGTCATGGAACATGATATTCCAGAGATAAAAGGGGCCAGGATTATAACCAATAATCACACACCCAGAAAAATTAAGTATAATACATAAAGGGGAAAAATGGTCATTCAATGAAATAGAAGGAAGTCAAGCTTTCATAAGAAAAACAGAATCAAATAAAAAATTAGACCTCCAAAATCAAGACCCAAGAGAAGCATAAACAGGTAAAATGAAGAAAAAAAAATAGAACGTATTCAATAGAGCTAAGTTGTTTACATCCCTATACGGGATGATGATACTTGTAACTCTTAAAAAGTATAGCACTAACAGTACAGAGAGAAGTAATAAACAAGGTGTATTTGAGGGAATGACATTAAAAAACAAGGGATGAAAAGGAGTTAAATGGGTTCAGAAGGAAGGGAGAGATAGAATGGTGTAAAGTGCAGGTCCTACTATGTCTCCTCCCTACTCAATAATTTCCACTGTCATCTGTCACCTCTGGGATATAAATCTTCTGTTTGGTCTTCAAAGCCCTTCATAATTTATTCTCCTCTCTTCACCTTTGCAGACTTCTTATACTTTATGCCCACCCACATTGTCTTTGATCCAGTGGCACTGTTTTTGATGTTCCGTGAACAAGACACTCCATTGCTTGGCTCTGGATACTTTCTCTGACAGTTCCCCATGTTGAATACCCCACCTCATTATCTTCTGTGACTTCCTCCAAATCTCAATGAAAATCTCAATTTCTACAGGAAGTCTTTCCTAGTCCCTTCAATACCTAATCCCTCTAGGTTCTAGATCCCTTAAACCTGAGTTTATTACTTACAATTTATTATGTACATAATTTTATTTATACATATTCAATTAAATTCAATAAAATGTGTTAAACCCTGGGAATTGAAGTAAGAAATAGTGTCCCTGTCTCAAAGAGCTTACAATTAAATGGGAAGAAGACAACATATAAAAAGAAGCTGAAAAGAGGGAGGGAAAGGGGTAAGGAGGGGAGACCAGTAAGGAGTACATTCCACTAAGTTAAAACCAAACAACTGCTGATAGAAAATGCAGTTATTTGGAAAGTTCTAAAAGTTCAGAGCCCTGGAAGGGCTTCAGTTGGTGTTTATTGTTCCACCACCCAGCCTTCCAATCAGAGGGAAGAATTGGTTGTGGGAGTGGAGAACATGTTGAATATAAGAATCTGAGCCATTCAGCATGGTGATGAGATTTCATATGATCTGTTTATCTTGTATGGGTCATGATGTTCCATGAAGTCTGCCAAGCAGAGCTGCTGATGTTTGCTTGTTTTCTCCCTGAGTAGATTGTGAGATACAGGAAACAGGGTTTGTCTTTTGCTTTTAATTTTATATGTAACGCTTGACACTGAGTCTGACACAAAAGAGGCTCTTAACAAATTCTTATCAAATGAAGAAAAAAAGAAAAAAAAGAACAGCTATGTACAAATCTACAATATTTTGAGCACTGTGCTAGGTGCTGGAATTAAAAGAAAGGCAAAAAGATAGTACCTGCTTTCAAGGAACTTACAACATATTAGGGGTAAGAGCATGCAAACAATGATGTGCAAACAAGATACACACAAGATAAATTGGAGCTAACCAACCAAGGGAAGGCACTAGCATTAAAAGAGGTGGGGGCAAGGATTCATAAAGAAGCCAGAGATTTTGTTGAGTCTTGAAGGAAGAAATTCAGCAAGTCAAGGTGGGAATAAAGCTTTCAAAAGCCAAACAGTATTTTATATTTGTTCCTCCAGGCAATAAGAAGCCATTGGAGTTTCTGGAATGGGAGTGATATGTAAGATTTTTGCATTAGGAAGATCAAATTGACAGCTTACTGGTGAATAACTTGCAATGGAAAAAGACTTAGGGAAGGGAAACCACCAGACAATTGTTTCAATAGCCATCTGTAAGATTATGAGGGTTTACATAAGGCTGGTGGTAATGTAAGAAGATAAAAGAGAGAAGGTAAGTGAATTATATTTTTTATTAATTTATTTTGATTTATCAATAATCACTTCCATATGCTTTTGAGTTAAAAATTTTTCTCCCCCTTCCTTCCCACCACCATTCCCAAGACGGTGCACAATCTGATATAGGCTATACATTTACATTCATATTAAACCTATTTTCACATTAGTGATGTTGTAAGTAAAAATTAAAACCAATAGGAGGAACCATCAGAAAGAGGAAACAAAACTTGACAGAAGAGAAGAAAAAAATATCAATTCAACTTCCATAGTTCTTTCTTTGGCTGTGGATAGCATTTTCCATCACAAGACATGTCTTAGATCCTTGTATTGCCAGGAAGGGTTAAGTTTATCAATATTAGTCATCACACAACGTGGCTGTTACTGTGTACAACATTCTCTTGGTTCTGCTCATTTCACTCAGCATCAGACCATACAAGTCTTTCCAGATTTTTCTGAAGTCAGCCTGTTCATCATTTCTTATAGCACAATAGCATTCTATCACATTCATATACCATAACTTGCTCAGCCATTCCCCAATTGATGGGCATCCTGTCAATTTCCAATACTTTGCCATCACAAAAAGAGCTGCTATGAATGTTTTTGTAGATATGGGTCCTTTTCCCATTTGTATCATCTCTTTGGGATACAGCCCTAGAAGTGTTATTGCTGGGTCAAAGGGTATACACATTTTTATAGCCCTTTGGGCATAGTTCCAAATGGTTCTCCAAAACGGTTGGATCATGTCACAACTCCACCAACAATGCATTAGTGTTCTGATTTTTCCACATCTTCTCCAACACGTATCATTTTCCTGTTTTGTCATGTTGGCCAACTGATAGATATGATGTGGTACCTCAGAGTTGTTTTGATTTGCATTTCTCTAATCAATAGTAATTTAGAGCATTTTTTCATATGACTATAGATGGCTTTAATTTCTTCATCTGAGAACTGTCTGTTCATATCTTTTGACCATTTATCAATTGGGAAATGGCTTGTATTCTTATCAATTTCACTTAATTCTCTATATATTTTAGAAATGAGGCCCTTATCAGAGAGACTGATTGTAAAAATTCTTTCCCAATTTTCTACTTTCCTTCTAATCTTAGTTGCATTGGCTTTGTTTGTATAAAAATTTTTCAACTTAATGTAATCGAAATTATCCATTTTGCTTTTTGTAATGTTCTCTATCTCCTGTTTGGTCATGAATTCTTCTTTTCTCCATAGATCTGATACATAAACTATCCCTTACTCTCCCAGTTTGCTGATAGTATTAGCCTTTATATCTAAATCATGAACCCATTTTGACTTCATTTTGGTATATGGTGTGAGATTTTGTTCTATGCCTAGTTTCTGCCATACTCTTTTCCAGTTTCCCCAGCTGTTCCTTTTTTTTCAAAGAGTGGGTTCTTATCCCAGAAGCTGGAGTCTTTGGGTTTGTCGAATAAAATAGATTACTATAGTCATTGACTACTGTGTCTTGCATATTTAACCTATTCCACTGATGCACCACTCTATTTCTTAGCCAGTTTTGATGACTGCTGTTTTATAATACAATTTAAGATCTGGAATGGCTAGGCCACCATCGCCTGCATTTCTTTTCATTAGTTCTCTTGATATTCTGGACCTTTTGTTCTTCCAAATGAATCTTGTTATTATTTTTTCTAACTCTATAAAATAATTTTTTAGTAGTTTGATTGGTATGGCACTGAATGAGTAAATGAGCTTAGTAAGAATTGTCATTTTTATTATATTTGCTCAGCCTACCCATGAAATTATTTAGATCTGACTTTATTTGCATGAAAAGTGTTTTGTAATTGTATTCATAGATTTCCTGGGTTTGTTTCAAGAGGTAGACTCCTAAATATTTTATAATATCTACAGTAAGTTTAAATGGAATTTCTCTTTCTATCTCTTGCTGTTGGGCTTTGTTGGTAATATATAGAAATACTGATGATTTATGTGGGTTTATTTTATAGCCTGCAACTTTGCTAAAGTTGTTTATTATTTCAAGTAGTTTTTTACTTGATTCTCTAGGATTCCCTAAGTATAACATCATGTCACCTGCAAAGAGTGATAGCTTTGTTTCTTCTTTGCCTGTTCTAATACCTTCAATTTCTTTTTCTTCTCTTATTGCTAAAACTAACATTTCCAGTACAATATTAAATAACAGTGGTGATAATGGACATCCTTGTTTCACCCCTGATCTTATTGGAAATGCTTTTACTTTGTCCCCATTACATATTATGCTTACTGAAGGTTTTAGACAGATAATATTTATTATTTTAAGGAAGACTCCATTCATACCTATGCTCTCCAGTGTTTTTAATAGGAATGGGTGTTTTATTTTGTCCAAAGCATTTTCTGCATCTATTGAGATGATCATGTGGTTTCTGTTAGTTTTAGTGTTGATATGATGAATTATGCTAATAGTTTTCCTAATATTGAACCAGCCCTGCATTTCTGGTATAAATCCTACCTGTTCATAGTGTATTATTCGTGTGATAAGTTGCTGTAATCTATTTGCTAATATTTTGTTTAAAATTTTTGCATCTATATTCATTAGAGAAATTGATCTTTAATTCTCTTTCTCTGTTTTGACTCTTCTTGGTTTAGGTATCAGCACCACATTTGTATGATAAAAAGAATTTGGTAAGACTCCTTCTTCACCAATTTTTCCTAATAGTCTATAGAGTATTAGAATTAATTATTCTTTAAATGTTTGATAGAATTCGCATGTAAATCCATCTGGCCCTGGAAATTGTTTCCTAGGGAGTTCATCAATGACTTGTTCATTTTCTTTTTCTGAGATGGGGTTATTTAAGCATTTTACTTCCTCTTCTGTTAATCTGGGCAATTTATATTTTTGTAAATATTTATTCATTTCACTAAGATTGTCAAATTTGTTGGCATATAGTTGGGCAAAATAATTCCTAATTATTGTTTTAATTTCCTCTTTCTTGGTGGTAGCTTCACTCTTTTCATTCTTGGTACTAGTAATTTGGTTTTCTTCTTTCTTTTTTTAATTAAATTAAGCAAAGTTTTATCTATTTTATTGTTTTTTTTTCATAAAGCCAGCTCTTAGTATTATTTATTAGTTCAATAGTTTTCTTAATTTCAATTTTATTAATTTTTCCTTTGATTTTCAATATTTCAAATTTGGTGTTTAAATGAGGATTTTTAATTTGTTCTTTTTCTAGTTTTTTTTTTAGTTGCATGCCCAATTCATTGATCTCCTCTTTTTCTATTTTATTTATGTAAGCATTTAGAGATACAAAACTTCCCCTAAGAACTGCTTTTGCTGCATACCTTAAGTTTTGGTATGTTGTCTCATTATTGTCATTCTCTTGAATGAAATTATTGATTGTTTCTATGATTTGTTGTTTGACCCAATCATTTTTTAGGATTAGATTATTTAGTTACCAATTATTTTTAGTTTATCTTTCCATGGCCTTTTATTACATATATTTTTTATTGCATCATGATCTGAAAAGGATGCATTTACTATTTCTGCCTTTCTTCATTGGATTGTGAAGTTTTTATGCCCTACTACATGGTCAATTTTTGTGTATGTGCCATGTACTGCTGAGAAAAAAATATATTCTTTTCTATCCCCATTCAGTTTTCTCCAGAGGTCTAGCATACCTAACTTTTCTAATGTTCTATTGACCTCCTTAACTTCTTTCTTGTTCATTTTGTGGTTAGATTTATCTACGTCAGAGAGGGGAGGTTGGGGTGCCCCACTAGTATAGTTTTGCTGTCTATTTCTTCCTGTAACCCCCTGAAATTCTCCTGTAAGGATTTGAATGCTATACCATTTGGAGCATATATGTTTAGTAATGATATTACTTCATTGTCTATGGTGTCTTTTAGCAGGATGTAGTTTCCTTCCTTATCTCTTTTGATAAGATCTAATTTTGCTTTTGCTTTGTCTGAGATCAGGATTGCTACCCCTACTTTTTTATTTCAACTGAAGCATAATATATTCTGCTGCAGCCTTTTAGCTTTACCCTGTATATGTCACTCTTTTTCAAATGTGTTTCCTGTAAACAATATATTGTAGGATTATGGTTTTTAATGCATTCTGCTATTCATTTCTGTTTTATGGGAGAGTTCATCCCATTCACATTCGCAGTTATGATTATTATCTGTGTCTTTTTCTCCATCTTTTCCCCCCTGTTTATGCTTTTCTTTCACCTTTCTCCTTCCCCCCCACTAGTTTTTTGCTTTTGACCACTGCCTCCTTTAGTCCCACCTTCCTTCTATTATCCCTTTCCCTTTTCTTCACCCTTACCCTTACTACTTCTTCCCTCCCTGCTATCCCCCCTCCTTTTTCTTTTCCCTTTTCCCTCCTACCGCCTATAGGGCAAGTTAAATTTCTATACCTAACCCATGATGTTATTCCCTTCTTGAACCAAATCTGATGAGATAAGGTTCAAACAATGGTCATCCCCCTCCCTTCTTTCCCTGTGCTCTAATAGGTTTTTGTGTCTTTTCCTGTAATGTAATTTACCCTTGTCTGCCTCCTCCTTTCTCAGTACATTTTCTTAGATCAGACTAATTCACTTATTTGGATCCATTTAACCCACTTGATTAGATTTTTTTTATCATTACATCAAAGTCAACTTATATCCACCCCCTTTAAGCACACTCCCTTAACATGGTGTAATAACAATACAGTTCTCAAGAGTTGCAAGTGTCATCTTCCCTTGTAGGGATGTAAACAGTTTGCATTTATCAACAATGTATTGTATCTTTCTGTCCCTTTTACCTTTTTTATGTCTCTCTTGAATCTTATACTTGAAGATCAAATCTTTTTGGAGCTCTGGTCTTTTTATCAAGAAGGTTTGGAAGTCCCTTATTTCATTGAATATCCATCTCCTCCCCTGAAAAATCATGCTCATTTTCTCTGGGTAGTTGATCCTTGGCTGCACTCCAACCTCCTTTGCCTTATGGAATATCATGTTCGACGCCCTACTGTCTTTTAATGTAGAAGCTGCAAGGTCCTGTGTAATCCTGACTGTGGTTCCATGATATTTAAATTGTTTCTTTCTGGCTGATTGCAGTATTTTCTCTTCAATCTGGTAATTTTGAAATTTAGCTATTATATTCCTTGGCATTTTCAATTTGGGATCTGTTTCAGATGGGGAGCAGTGGATTTTTTTCTATAGTTATTTTACCTTCTGGTTCTAGGACTTCAGGGCAGTTTTCCTTTATGATTTCCTGAAAGATACTGTCCATGCTCTTTCTTTCATCAGGATTTTCAGGTAGGCCAATAATTTTAAATTTTCCAGGACAGTTGTTTTACCCATGAGGTATTTTATGTTTTCATCTATTTTTTTTCTTTTTTTTGTTTCTGTTTGACTGCTTCTTGCTCTCTCATAGATTCATTAGTTTCCATTTGTTCAATTCTAATTTTTAACATATTGTTTTCTTCTTTTAGATTTTGTACTTTCTTCTCCAATTGGCCAATTGTATTCACTTTTGTAATAATGAATTATTATGGCAGAAATGCCAGGATTTGGCACATAATTTGATGGAGAGTTGGTGATAAAAGAAAGCAAGAAATTTAGAATAATATTGAAGTTATGATCCTGGGTGACTGAAAGGATGAAGGTATCCTCCAGGCATAGGAATTTTAGAAAAAGTGGATAGTTGGGGGTGGGGGGATAAGTACAGTTTCAGATATGTTGAATTTAAAATATTTATGGGTCATCCAACCTGAGATTTCCAAAAGCCAGTGAGAGATGCAGCAATGAAGTCAACAGAGAACTTAGGGCTGGCCAAAATAATCTGAGAATCATTCACATAGAGATGAGAATCGAATCCAAGGAACCTGATGAGAGTACCAAAGGAAATAATTTTGTGAAAGAAGAGAAAAAGGCCCAGGACAAAACTGTAGGGGACATTCCCATATGAATATGACCTGTGTAAAGATATAGTAAAGGAAACTGAGAGAAAATGGAGAGAGAGGTAGAATGAGAAGCTAGAAAGAGAAATTTCACAGAAGCTAAGAGAGAAGAGAATATCAAGGGCAAGGGTGATAGTGTCAAAAGTTGTAGAGATGTGAATAAGAGAATTGAGAAAAGGTCATTTGTTTTGGCAAATAAGAGATTGTTAGGAACTTTAGAGAGAACAATTTTGATCAAAAAATGAGAGTGGAAGCCAGACTTTAGAAACATAAGAGAATGAGAAAAAAATACACGTAGGCACACATTATAGACAGACTTCTCAAGAAGTTTAGCCATAAAATGCATGAATGGTTTAACACAATAGCAAATGGAGATGGCTAGATTAAAAAAAAGGATTTGTCTGAGGATGGGGAAAACATGAGCATATGTTTAGGTAGTAAGGGAGTTTACTAAGGAGCAGACATCGATGTAAAGTGAGAGTGAGGATGATAGAAAGGTAATCAACTAGAGAAGATATGGTGAAAAGGGATCGCTAGATCGATGATCTATTATCATCATCATCATCATTATTATTACTATTATTGTTGTTATTATTATTATTTAGTGGTGTCTGCCCCTGCGAATTCATCAGGCAGGGTGAAGTCCCAAATCTTTTATCCAACTTCCTTTTTCCCATGCATATCATCAACATGGGACACTGAGAAGTTTAGTTATGTATTGAAGGTAAAATAGTTGCTATGGGTCAGAGAGAGAATTTGAACCTAAATCTTCCTAACTTTGTGAGTGGCCTTCTAGCCAGTATAACACTTTGTGTCTCATCTACCATTAAATAGCAGAAACAAGTAATAAAATTATATTAAACTAATATAAACACACATATGAATACGCAATACAAAAGTGGATATACCCATGTATATATTCAATAAAACAATTATATTAAATATGCATATGCATAAACATAGAAACTAATATACATGTAGGCACACATACATTTATATGCATTGTGTATATAAACGATATGTACATTTATGTGTGTATATGCATGTATATATGCACACAGAGACATGTATATATACACATTATGTATGCATATATGTATCATATATGTATTCTAATATATGTATGTATAATGTGTATATACATTGTGTATGTGAACAATATAAATTGCTTTCTATATACAAATTGATATCTCTCTCAATATCCAGATATTTCTATTTATCTCTACCTGTGTCTGTCTATATTTTTGCATCTATTGAAAGAGAGAGAGCACAATTTAAATTTTATTATATTGTCTTACAGATCATAATGACTAGGACCTATTAAGAATAATCACTTATACTACCTTCTTCTTTCCAAAAACAAATAGTTACACATGTGCTTTCTTTTTAAAGTAACTTTTAATCTTGACATTTTCAAATACTGAGGCTTGCAGTAAGTTAGTTTGCATTTAACTACATCAAAAAATTTGAAACACATGTAGATTTTCAGTTAAACTGGTGTAGTGATACCTTCTATTCCAAAGGTACAGGTGCTTAGCAAATGTCATTCTCTACTCTCAGGTGCAAATTTTTATGCCAGTAGAACAAGATTGTAACATGAATTAAACTGTCATATCCCTTGAAGCTAAACTATATCATGACTATTTGAAACTATTTTCTACAAAATGAAGCACAAAATTTTCCAGCATTAGTCTAGCTGTAAGAATATTTGCCTTACCATTTTAATCCATTATGCTTCTATAACATTCCTGTAATAATTTACACATTTCTACCTCACAAATAAAGCCTGTTCCTCAGGAAGTTGAGGTTGTGGGATCTATGAGTTTGGGAGTTCTTCCCTGTAGATTACAGGTAGTGTCTGTAATAGGTCTAAAACTGACAGGGTGTCCATACTAATTCCAGTACCAATATGGTAAGCCACTAGTAATGTGAGTTGGCCCCATTTTTCACTACAGAGTATTGAACTTGACTGAATTGGAAAGTGATTAGCTCAAAATACCAGGAGACATAGGAAATGGGACTTGCCTGAGAGTGACCACTGCACTTCTAGTCTAGATAATAGAGACTCAATCTCAAACAAATAACCAAACATACAAATTTTTGCTCCTAGAAATTCAGAAGAAGTTTTTAAACATTAGTTCAAAAAGCAGAGCTTCACACCCGTCCTTTTCCCATAGTGTAAGGGTTTCTTTAATTAGGTGTTAGGAATGCAGACAGAGCAGAAATGCTAAGTAAATAACCCATTGTTTGCTGTGAACACAAGTAATAAGAGCTCTCAGACAAGCTTCTGAGGGGCCCTTATTACCCATTCATGATGACTCCTGGGCTGTTTCAACTTCAAAGAGTTCAGTGATAGATAGTCTTCCCTTCAAAAAAGGAAGCACAACAGGGAACCTCTAACCCCTGGAATATCCTTTAATGGCTAGAAAATGAGACAGTGTATTTTAAAGCTGAGTTCTTATTTTTCCTCACAGTGCAGTTTTGATAGTAAATGAGATAATATATGTGAAGTCCTTCATGTCTTAAGAAGGGAAGCACTATAGTACCCTGTAAACACAAAATATATTAGCAAAGCTATATATACATCAAGAGTACTACAGCATGGAAGTAAAGCGTATTGGTTAGCTATTTTATTTACTTAAATTGTGTAATTTTTTTAAAGGTCTCTAGATTAACTATGGATTTTGTTTTCCCACATTTATTTTGACAAACAAAACTACTAACTAATCTGGTATAACTAAGCATACCTGGAATTGGGGTACATGGATTTGGGGATTATATCTGAATCACCTTATATGATAAAGCTGAATTTACTGACATTGAGCTAGTACAGTAAAGTTCAAAAAGTGTTTTCCTCAAATCAACTCTGTGAGGACATTGGGTTTGTAGTTAAAGCACCTGGTTTAAAATGCCAGTGCTTATGCTTTTTCATTGTATGACCATTGAAAAATCACTGAACCTCCCTAGGTGGCAGTTTTCTTTTTATCAAAATAAGTGTTAGTGGACCTTATGAGTCCAGATTTAGAATTCTATTATATATGTTTAAAGCAGCATTTACAATTTTTGTTGTTCAGTCAATTCAGTCTTGTCTGAATCTTCATGACCTTATGGATGATAACACACTAAGCTCTTCTATTTTCCACTACCTCCTAAAGACTGTTAAAACTAATGTCTATTGCTTCCATGACACTATCTATCCATCTCTTCCTTTTCTATCCCCTTTGCCCTTTGATTTTAATATTTCTCAATATCAGGGATTTTTCCAGTGATTTTGGCCTTCTCATTATGTGGACAAAGTATTCAAACTTCAGCTTCCACACTTGTCCTTCCAATGAAGAGTCTGAATTAATTTCTTTAAATAGTAACTGGTTTGATCTCCTTGCTGAACAAAGGACTTCAAAAGTTTTTTTTTTTCTTTCCAGCAACATAATTCAAAAGCATCAATTCTGCAGTGCTCAGCTTTCCTTATAGTTCAACTCTTACAACCATACATTGCTACTGTAAAAACCATAGCTCTTGACTATATAGACCTATGTTGGTGAGGTGATTTCTCTCTGATTTTTGGTATGCTTTCCATATCTGCCATAGTGCTCCTTCCAAAGAGCAAGGGTCTTTTAATTCCATGGTTTCAGTGTTGAAAAAGAGTATTTGGTATGATTGAGTTGTTGTGGCAAAAGTCTATTAGTTTCTTCCCTGCTTCATGTTCTACTCCAAGACCAAACTTGCCTATTTGTTTCCAAATATCTTTAGATTTCCCACTTTAGTATTCCAGTCTCCTATGATGAATGTGTTCTCTCTCTCTCTATCTCTTTCTCCCTCTCTGTTTGTGTGTGTGTATGTATGTGTGTGTGTATGTGTGTTATTTCTCGAAGATGTTGCACGTCTTCACAGAAATGATCAACCGTGACTTCTCAGGCTTCAGTATCCATCTACAGTGATATTTGAGTCTAAGAATATAAAATCTAACACTGCTTCTATTTCTTCTCACCCTATTAATCAGGAAGCAATGGGTCTAATTGCCAAAATCTGTTGTTGCTGTTGTTTATGTTAAGCTTCAAGACAGCTTTTACACTCTCCTTTTTCACCTTCGTCAAAATACTTCTTAATTTTTCTTCACTTTCTACCAACAAAGTGGTATCATCTGCATATCTGAGATTGTTGATATTTCTCCTGACATTGTGATTTAAGTGTCCTGGAATTTCACATGCTCTGCTCTGTATATAAGATAATTAAATAAGGTGACAATACAAAACCTTGTTGTACTCCTTTTGCAATCTTACAGTAATTAATTATTCCATGTTCAGTTCCAGCTGTTGCTTCTTGGCCAACATATAAGTCTCTCAAGAGATAAGCAATATGGTGTGATATTCCCATATCTTTGAGGACTTGCCACCTTTTGTTGTGATTCACAAAATCAAAGCCTTTGAAGCCTGTGAAGTAGAAGTAGATGTGTTTTTTTTTCCTGAAAACTTCTTTGTTTCCTCCATAATCCAGCAAATCCTGGCAATTTGGTCTCTGGTTCCTGTGCCTCTTCAAAAATTGGTCTGGTCTTCTGGTAATTCTCAGTTCACATATTGCTAAAGCCTAGCTTGCAGATATGCATAACCTTGTTGGTGTATGAAATTATTGCAATTGTTCAGCAATTTGAATATTCTTTGGCATTGCCTCTTTTTTTTTTAGTTTTGGGACATAAAATGATATAAACAATCCAGTGGCCACTGTTGAGATTGCCAAATTTTCTTGCATATGGAGTGCAACACTTCAGAAGCATAATTTTTTGTTTTTTTAGTATTTAAATAGCTCAGCTGAAATTCCATCACTTCCACTACCCTTATTGTTAGCAATGATTCCTAAGGCTCACTTCACTTTATTCTCCAGGATGTCTGCCCCTAGAGTGGTAACCGCACCATCATGGTTATGTCCATCTGTAGAGGTTTCTTGTGGCATGTTGAAAAAGAGTATTTGGTATGATTGAGTTGTTGTGGCAATAGTCTATTAGTTTTTTCCCTGATTCGTGTTCTACTCCAAGACCAAACTTGCCTATTTTTTTCCAAATATCTTTTGATTTCTTACTTTAATATTCCAATCCCCCATGATGAATGTACTCTCTCTCTCTCTTTTTCTTTGTGTGTGTGTGTATGTGTGTGTGTGTGTATATGTGTGTGTATGTGTGTTATTTCTTGAAGATGTTGCAGGTCTTCATAGAAATGATCAACTGTGACTTCTTAGGCATCGGTGGTTGGAGCAGAGACTTACATTACTGGATGTTGAATGTTTTACCTTTCATTAAAATGGATAATATTCTGTCTTTTTTTGTGATTACAGCCCAGTGTTACTTTTCTCACTCTTATTTACTCTGAGGCCTACTCCATTTTAAGAGATTCTTGCCCACAGTAGTATATGTAATGATTTCCTGAAATAAATTCATACATTCCTATCCATTTAATTTCAATGGCACCCAAGATATCAGCGTTTAATATTTCTATCTCGAATTTGACCAATTCAGCTCACCTTGGTTCATAAATCTTACATTCTTGGATCTTTCCATCACTGAACTTTTCTTTCATTACCAGAAACATCTGCAGCTGAGCTTCCTTTTGGTTTGTGTGAGCAACTTCGTTAGTACTGGAACTATTGTAGATGTCTTTGGCTCTCTCACAGTAGTATATTAGATACTTTCTAACCTAAAACACTCATCTTCTGTTGTCATAACTTTTAGCATTTTAATATTGTCTATAGGGTTTTCTTGGCAAAGATATTGGAATGGATCACATTGTGTCTGAATTGTCCAGTATGAACTAGCCATGTTGGTTATTATTGTATGGCATGGCTCATTTCACTGAGGTGAGCAAGCCACTCTGCTAGGACACGTTAGTGATCTAGGAGGGGACATATAAAATTCTATTTTCCTGTAGGGCAGGATAGATCTCTATATCCTATTGACTGTATATCTTATTTCCTAGTTGCTGGTAAAAACAATTTTTAACATTTGTTTTTAAAACTTCGGGTTCCAAATTCTCTCCCTTCCTCCCTCCTCACTCACCCTCACTGAGAAGGTAAGCAACACGATATAGGTTATGCATTGTTAGTCATGCAAAATATTTCCATGGCAGTCATGTTGTAAAAAATTAACTATATTTCCTTTCATCCTATCCTACCTCCCATTTATTCTATTCACTCTTTTGACCTTGTCCTTTCTCAGAAGTGTTTGCTTCTGATTACACATTCCCCCAGTCTACCCTCTCTTCTATCATTCTACCTGCTCTCTTATCCCCTTCTCCCTTATTTTCCTGTAGGGTAAGATAGGTTTCCATACCCAATTGAGTGTGTATGTTATTCCCTTCTTTAGTCAAATCCAATAAGAAGAAAATTCACTCTTTTCCTCTCACCTTCCCACACTTCCCCTGTACTGTAAAACTTTTTACTTGTCTGAGATATTCTACCTATTCTACCTCTCCCTTTCTTCTTCTCTCAGTATAATTTTCTCTTACCTCTTAATTTTGTTTTTTTTAAATAGCACCCCTTCAATTTCAACTCACCCTGTGCCCTCTATCTATCTATCTATCTATCTATCTATCTATCTATCCATATATTTTTCCCTCCAACTACCCTAATACTGAAAAAGGTTTCATGAGTTACAAATATCATCTTTCCAGGCAGGAATTTAAACAATTCAACCTTAACAAGTCCCTTATGATTTCTCTTTCCTGTTTACCTCTTCATACTTCTCTTGAGTCTTATATTTGAAAGTCAGATTTTCTATTCAGCACTTGTCTTTTGATCAAGAATGCTTGAAAGTCTTCTATTTCACTAAATGTCCATTTTTTCCTCTGAAAGATTATACTTAGTTTTGTTGGGTAGGTGATTCTTGGTTGTAATCCTATCTCCTTTGCCCTCAGGAATATTATATTCTAAGCATTCTGGTCCCTTAATGTGGAAGCTGTTAAATCTTGTGTTTTCATGATTGTGTTTCCACAATACTTGAATTGTTTCTTTCTGGCTGTTTGCAATATTTCTCCTTGACCTGGGAACTCTGGAATTTGGCTACAATATTCCTAGGAATTTTCCTTTGGGAATCTCTTTCAGGAGGTGATTGGTGGATTCTTTAAATTTCTATTTTTCCCTCTGGTTCTAAAATATCAGGGCAGATAGTCCAATAATTTTTAAATTATCTCTCCTGGATCTATTTTCCAGGTCAGTTGTTTTTCCAATGAGATATTTCACATTATTTTCTATTTTTTCATTCTTTTGGTTTTGTTTTACAGTGTCTTCATTTCTCATAAAGTCACTAGCTTCCAATTGTTCCATTCTAATTTTTAAGGAAATATTTTCTTCAGTAGGCTTTTGGACTTCCTTTTCCATTTGGCCAAATTTGCTTTTGAAGTCATTCTTCTCCTCGCTGGCTTTTGGACCTCTTTTGCCATTTGGGTTAGGCTACTTTTTAAGGTGTTCTTTTTTTCATTTTTGGGGGGGTCTCCTTTAGCAAGGTGTTGACTTGTTTTTCATGATTCTCTTGCATCATTCTCATTTCCCTTCCCAGTTTTTCCTCTACTTCTCTTACTTGCTTCTCAAAATCTTTTTTGAGCTCTTCCATGGCCTGGGACTAATTCATATTTTTCTTGAAGGTTTGAATGTAGGAGCTTTGACTTTGTTGTCTTCTTCTGGTTGTATATTTTGATCTCCTTTGTCACCAGAGAAAGATTCTATGGTCTGACTATTTTTGTGCTATTTGGTCATGTTCCCAGCCAATTACTTGAGTTTTAAATTCTTTGTTAAGGTAAGGGTCTGCTTTCAGTGTGGAGAATATATTGTCCCAAACTTAGGGGATTTTGTGCAGCTGTTTTCAGAGATACTTCTAGAGACCTGTAAATTTTCAGTTCTTCCAAGTTGGTACAATCAAGGGTGAAGTATTTACTCCTTTCCTGGCCTGTGGGTCTGGTCTATGAGTGACCACAAGCACTCTTTTCTGCCTTGGAACTGTGAGGAGGATTCCCTTTCCACCACCACTACAACTTCCACCATGCCAGCACTTCTCCTCACCAGGGATCTGCCACCCAGAACTGTGACCCAGATCCAAGCACGGGCAAAGCAAGAGAATCTGCCTTAGTACCAGCAAAGAGATCCCTGCAGTCCTAACTCTGATCAGCCATCAAATTCCCCCTCAGTCTGTGGGCCAAGATCTCTGAAAACATACTGGGTCCACACAGAGCTCCTCTCTTACCCAAGTCCTACAGACCTTTCCTACTGACCTGCTAAGTTGTCTTTGGTGTTTGTGGGTTAAGAAGTCTGGAAACCGCCACAGTTCCTCTTGATTCAGTTCCCTGAAGTCTGATGCAGGTTCTCTGAGATTTGGTCTTTGCCTGTGTGACATACACCAGACTGTACTCCTTTCCAAGCCAGGTGCAATAGAATTTTCCAATCAACTATCCAGGTTGTCTTGGGCAAAAAATTGTTTCAGTCTCTCCTTTTGTGGGTTCTGCTGCTCTAGAATTTGTTTACAGCCCTTTTTACAGGACTTTTGAAGGGTTTGGGGGAGAACTTAAGTAAGTCACTGCTTTTACTCCACCATCTTGGCTCCACCCCATGAAAGTTTTTATATTTTAAATAAAATAGGAAGAACTCATTAGTGAAATAAGAATCATTTCCAAATCAGTTACCTGCATAGGGAGCACTAGCTGTAGATAAAATGTTATATAATTGATAGAAATAATCAAATACAGCAAAGTCCTAATTAGTGCAATTAATGAATCCATGAAAGATAGTCAGACAGACCAATAGAGACAGAGAGAGAGTTTTGTAATAATACATGTGGTAGATTAATCCCCACCAATTCTGAATTCTTCAATAATAATATTTTTTTCTTTTAAAAATGTATTTGCTTACTTTGTAAGCATTTATTTTCTATCTTCATTACCCCTTACTGAATATTAAAAAAATAAAGTAAATTCTGCATAACAAATATCTATAGTCTGGGAGAACAAATTCCCATATTGCCCTCTTATAAATGGGAATGTTTCAGTCAGCATTTTATGTCCCTCACTTTTTTTTCCAATATATTTTTATTTCTTTAACTAATTGCCAATTACATGTAAAAAATTAACATTCATATTTTTAAATTGAAATCCAAATTCTCTTCCTCTCTCCCGTCTCTCACCGTTTCTTGAGAAGACAAGTAACTTGATATTAATTGTACATGTGAAGTTATTCAAAATTTTTTCCAAATTAGTCATTTTACAAAAGAAAACAAATTTAAAAAAAAGAAAAATCAAGATTGTCAAAAAAGTATGTTTTAATCTTCATTGAGTTCATTAGTTCTTTACTGATGGATAGCATCCCTTCATATTCAACTCACCCTGTGTCTTGTGTCTATACACACACACACACACACACACACACACATACACATATGTTTAGAGAGAGAGACAGATACAGTCTCTCTGCATATCTATGTCTATATATGTATATATATGCATATGTAGGTCTGTATATGAATATACACATGAATACATTCATATATACATACATATATACCCTCCAGCTACTCTAATACTGAGAAAGGTCTCAGGAGTTACAAATATCATCTTTCCATATAGGAATGTAAAAAGTTTGACATGAATAAGTCCCTTGTGATTTTTCTTTCCTGTTTACCTTTTCATGCTTCTCTTGAGTCTTGCATTTGGAAGTCAATTTTTTTATTCAGCTCTTGTTTTTTCATCAAGAATGCTTTAAAGTCCTCTATTTCACTGAATTTCCATTTTTCCCCTGAAGGATTATATACTAAGTTTTGCTGGGTAGGTGATTCTTGGTTGTAATCCTATCTCCTTTGCCCTCTGGAATATCATATCCCAAGCCTTCTGATCCCTTAATGTAGAAGCTGCTGAATCTTGTGTTATCCTGATTGTGTTTCCACACTACTTGAATTGTCTCTTTCTGGTTGCTTGCAATGTTTTCTCCTTGACCTGGGAACTATGGAATTTGGCTAGAATATTCTTAGGAGTTTTCCTTTGGGGATATCTTTCAGGAGGTCATCAGTGGATTCTTTCAATTTCTATTTTACTCTCTGGTTCTAGAATATCAGGGAAGTTTTACTTGTTAATTTCTACAAAGATGATGTCTAAGCTTTTTTTTTTTTTTTTTGATCAGGGTTTTCAGGTAGTCTGATAATTTTTAAATTACCTCTCCTGGATCTCTTTTCCAGGTCAGTTGTTTTTCCAATGAGATATTCCACATTGTCTTCTACTTTTTCATTCTTTTGGTTTTGTTTTATAATTTCTTGAATTCTCATAGAGTCATTACCTTCCATTTGCTTTATTCTAATTTTTAAGGAATTATTTTCTTCAATGAGCTTTTGGACTTCCTTTTCCACTTGGCCAATTCTGCTTTTTAAGACATTCTTCTTATTGGCTTTTTGGACCTCTTTTGCCATTTGGGTTAGTCTATTTTTAACATTATTTTCTTCAATATTTTTGGGATCTCTTTTAGCAAAACGTTGACTCATTTTTGGGGGATTTTCTTGCATCACTCTCATTTCTCTTCCCAATATTTCCTCTACTTCTCTTACTTCTTTTTCAAAATCCATGCTTTGATCATCTTTGTCTCCAAAGAAAGAGTCTATAGTCTGAGTTTTTTTTTTCCCACTGCTTGGTAATCTTCCCAGGCAATTCCTTGACTTTTTAATTCTTTGTTAAGGTAGGGCTCTGTTTCCAATGTATACTGTCCCAAGATAAAGGGGTTTTGTACATCTGTTTTCAGAGATACTTCTAGGGACCTGTAAATTTTCAGTTCTTCCAAGGTGGTATGATAAGGGGCAAGGTGTTTACTCCTTTCCTGGCCTGGGGTCTGGTCTATGAGTGACCACAAGTACTCTTTTCTGCCTTGGAACTTTGAGGAGGATTCCCTCTCCACCATCGCCATAAACTCTGCCACATCAGCACTCCTTCTTGCCTCAGGACCGCCACCTAGGACTATGACCCAGAACCAAGAACAGGAAAAGCAAGAGAATCTTCCTCAGTGCCAGCAAAGAGATCCTGCAGTCAGTCTCTGATCATCCACTTGATTCCCCCCACCATCTGTTGGCCAAGAGCTCTGGAAGCAGCCATCTCTACACTGGACTGAGCTGGGACTGGGTCCAGACAATGCTCCTCTCTTACCCAGGTCTGACAGACTTTTCCTACTGACCTTCTAAGTTGTCTTTGGTGTTTGTGGGTTGAGACATCTGGAAGCTGCCACAGCTGCCTGTGATTCAGTCCCCTGAGATCTGCTCCAGGTTCTTTGGGGCTCTGTTTTCTTGTGTGGCTCATGCTGTGCTCCTCTCCTAGCCCAGTACAACATACCTTTCCCATCAATCTTCCAGGTTTTTTTAGGCTGGAATTTTGTTTCACTTTGTATTTTTGTGGGTTCTGCCACTCTAGAATTTGTTTAGAGTCATTTTTACATGTATTTGGAGGGGTTTAGGGGAGAATTGAACCAAGTCGCTGCTTTTACTCTGCAATCTTGTCTCTACCCCCTGCTTTTTACCTAACTTTTCCTCTATCACTTTGATTTTGAAAATAATTTTTTGCTCATCCAGTAATTCTTCTCAGGTTTGTATTAAATTATTTTTTGTCATTGAATCTTTGCTTGACTCATTGTCTTATGTATTCTTTTCTTTCTCTTTTCTGTCTTGATTTTCTCAAAACTCTGGACTTACAATGTCACCCTCCCCCATTCAGTAAACTCCTTATTGTCTCCACAGTCAAATGTAAAATAGTCTATTTGGCTTAGCCCCCTTGCCCCTTCCTTGCTTTTCAATCTCCATAAATCTTGTCTCTTCCCTATACTTTGTGATGCAGTGACACTCATATGCTACAGGTTACGTCCTGCTCACCTTAGTTTATTAACTTTGGTTAGGAGACATGAGTTAAACTTTGTCATGACTACTTATTATATGTGTAACTATCGGAAAATAATAATCCTTCTTCTTCTATTTCCTTATATGTAATTTGAGAATGACCTTGCATCATCTCAGAAGGTTTTTAGAAAAATGTGTTTTTGACTATAAAAAATGTAATACACCACCTAGGTTAGTGTCTTGAAAATGATATTTATGATGTTAATAGAATTTCCGAAGTTGGAGCTAAAATTTCCAAATAGGTATATCAGTAAGTAATTCACAAAAAAGATGTTTGTTAGAGTTTGAGGAACATATTATAAGGGAAAATTTCAAAAGCAAAATTATAGAACTAGAAAAAGTGAATCTTGTTTAGAAGAAGGATAAGAATAATAATTTATAACAAATTGGATATCTGATTCTGTCTACAAAAACCTCAAATTTTTTTTAGTTTCTAGAGTCTTCAGTTCTAGACTAAATAATCTTTATCCTGTGGGGAATGGGAAGTTATTGAAACAGGTCTAAAGTGCCATGACATGATACAAATGATATTTCAGGAAGATTAATATCTAAATAGGTATAGGCAATCTCATTGAAAAGTAAGACATGACAGGACAGAGTATTACTCTGGTACCACTGAGATGAAAAATATTATAGAAGAAGTCTTCTAATATGCTTGATAGTTCTTCTGTGATATGAACAGGGAAAATAATCCCAAAAGATGAGTCATGATATGTAGGTTATAAGGATTACCCATACTGAGGTTACAGATCAATTAAAATAAGGAGACAAGGGGACGAACAAAGGACTACTCCAATAAAGGCCTGAATTAGGGTGGTTAAGTAAGAATGAAGATGAAGCAATAGGTATAAAATGTTTATGAAAGAAGCAATAGAAATAAATGTTTGGATAGACGTGAGTATGTGGGAGTACCACAGGGAGAGGTGAGTCAATGATGTTTGAATGAAAAGAAAGTACTCATCCCTTATACTTAATATCATTAATTTTTTTACTGATTTTCTCTAATTTGAATGTTGAATTACACGAGAAATTTTCCCTATTTCTTACTGTAAAGTTATTAAATGATTTTTCCTAATACATTCAGTCCATATATCTGATAATAATGCAATCAGTACTTTAGAGTAGAAAAAAAATTGAGAATATATGTTCAACCTCTGCAGGGCACTTTGATCACAAAGGATGCAAAATGTTGTCATTTGTAAGATGCTCCTGGTAATAGAAAATAAATTGTTAAGGACCATCTGCCACACTTTGCATAGCTCCAAGATTGACTTGGATGGTAACATTCAAATGACTGACAGAGGTTTAATTACACTCCCAGCAGTAGTTTTCAGTTTTTACTCTTTGTTCTAGACACCTATCACATGAAAGAACACAAGCCACAATTACATTCCTTTGGATATTTGCATAAATTCCCTTACTTCCAAACGATTTTGCAAATAGTAGATAACTTGATTCATTACCAACAGGTGGACTAAAATCAACTCTGTTTTCTTTGGCTGTCATATCATTTTTAACCTTCCCTCCAGTAACAAGTTCTACAAAGTAAAACAAAGATTAGAAAATATATTTCTTATATTGTGTAACATACTAATATATCACTTGGAAGAAACAGAAGGCTTCTCATTTTTATTGACAACATGCAATTTGTTTCTACCTCCATTCACCCTTTTATTGGTATCATTTTTTTTTTGGTTATCAGAAAAATGCCCTTTTTCAGAGATAGAAATTTGATCTTTTTCTAGTGTAATTTTCATTATTTTTAATATATATCCATATTTATTTATCATCCATTATCTTCACAAAATTTTCCTATTGAAATAATCATTATACTAACCAGAATAAGTTGAGATAAAAGAGATATAATTAGTCATCTAAGAAATTTTATATGAAATCTTAGAATGATTAAGAAACTTGCATATTCAAGTGATCTTTATCAACCTAAAATTGTACTAAGAATAATTTTATATTGTAAAGCTAGCCATAACCTTATGAACTTGTATTTTCAACTAGAAATGTTAGAATAATTCTCTTTCTACCCTTGATGATTTGAATTTTGTTTTCTAAGTGTCTATTGTGTTTATGTAAAATGGATTCCAAGTAATCAATTTTAAACAGTCCAACATCACTTCATTTCCTTTCTCAGCATTACTAAAATATAAAATAAATGGAGAGTAAATGAAGAGATCTTGGCACATTTAAAATCAATTAATAAAATATTCAGTATATTTGTATTAATTCCAATTGAAGTTATTGACCACTTGCCTTAAAGTCTCCATTTAAAACAATGTGGTACAATAGTTAAGAAGAAAGGCAACCTAGATTTTAGTTTTGCCTCCATTACTACCAGTTCCCTCTAACAATGAATAAACATAACACAAATTAATTGTACTTTTTACATGCCAGAAATATGTAGTATTTCAGGTTCTGAAGAGTACTTTCCTAACCCCAGAATATCAGGAATGAGTATATAGAGTGCTGGGGTGCCGTTAACTCTTGCTCTTATTGTGACAGCTCTAGTTATCCCAACTCTTTTCTTCCTTCTTCCCTCCTGTCTTCATTTTTTTCCTTCCCTTTTCCCCTTTTTCATCCCTCCCTCTGCTTCCTTTGATCTCTTCTTCCTTTCTTCCTCATTTCCTTCTTTTCTTCCTCCTCTCCTTGTTTCCTTTCACTCCTCCCTGTTTCTTCATTCCCTCTATACCTGTTTTATTCCCACTCCTTTCCTTCTTTCATTTTGTTCTTCCTTCTTTGTTTCCTTTCTTCCCCCTTCCTTCTTCCCTGCTTTCCTTCCTCCTCCCTAAAAGTTGGAAACAACTATCAAGTGATTTTGAAATAATCTACTCATGTAGTTTATATGCTAATTGAATAGTGCCACAGACATCTGACTGTAATAGTATATAACTGAAATTCAAGAATTTAAAATAACTTCAGAAATGATTAAGCTTTCCGAAGGGGAAAATGCCAGGTGATGTTTGATTGAAGCACACCTGAGAAAGAAGCAGCAATATTTGGTTTTTGAAGAGAATATGTTAGAATGAAAATGAGATACATTTTAAGATTTTGGATATGATGAGGACCTTGCTGTTATTATTCAGTCATGTCTAACTCTTCATGACCCTATCTTGGATTTTCTTTGCAAAAATAGTGGAGTGGTTAGCAATTTCCTTCTCCAGCTAATTTTACAGATGAGGAAACTGAGGCAAGCAAGGCTAAGTGACATGGCTAGGGTCCTGCAAATAGCAACTACCTGAGCCCAGATTTTAACTCATGTCTTCTTAAGCTCAGGCCATGCACTCTATCCACTGTGCCACCTAGATGTCCTAATAAGTACCTACTGAAACTCATTGAAAATGAGTGATTTTTAAAATTAAAAAAATAGCATGTGCACTATGAAGGTTATTGGCTTAAAATTATGTAAAAGCCTTTATGGAATCAGCATCTGATCCTTTTTAATACAGATTTTTTTTTTGGCATTTAAAATTTGGAAAAGTATTCTTTTCCTTTGTCCAGTAAAACTGAAACATAAATCAGAGCCTACCTAGAAACAGAAATACAAACATCTGTCTATATCTGGTTTTTCCTATATATTCAATGCATCATTTTGAAGAATAAAATATATTACAGTGGCTTATGAAGCAATTAAATGGGTGTATGTTTTTCCTTAAAAAACATTTCTGGAATAATAACAACAAAAGAAAAGGTATTTATAGCATGTGATATATTTACTTATGACATCACTCTTTATGTTGAATCATTAATCCATTTTGACATTATCCTGGCATCTAGTATGAGATGTTAATCTATGCCTAATGTCCACGCAAGTGTTTTACAATTTTTCTAGCAATTTTTGTCAAATGGTGAGTTCTTGCCCCAAAAACTTGAACTTTTGGGTTTATCAAATACTGTATTGCTATGGTCATTTACTACTGAGTATTGTGTACATAATGTATTTCATTGATTCACCAATACATTTCTTAGCCAGTTCCAGATTCTTTCAATGATCAACACTTTATAATATAGTTTGGAATTTGATAATGCTGGTTTGTCTTCTTTTATATTTTTTCCCATTTGATTTCCATGAAATTCTTGCTCTTTTTTCTTCCAGATGAATTTTGTTACTAACTTTTCTAAGTTTATAAAATAATTATTTGGTAGTTTGATATGTATGTCACTGAATAAAAAAAATTAACTTAAATAGAATTCTTATTTTTTCTTGTATTGGTTCATCCTACTGATGAGCAATTATTATTTCCCTAACTGTTTAGACCTATCTTCATTTTTGTGAAAAGTGTTTTGTAGGAAAGGAGAAAGGAGAAAGAAAAGCATAAACAGGAGGGGAAAAGGATGGAAAGACAGAGTCATCATAACTGTGAATGTGAATGGGATGAACTCTCCCATAAAATGGAAGCAGATAGAAGAATGGAATAAAAATCATAATCCTACAGGAAACACATTTGAAAAACAGTGACACACACAGGGTAAAGATAAAAGGCTGGAACAGAATATATTATGCTTCAGCTGAGGTAAAAAAAAAAAAAAAACAGGGGTAGCAATCCTGATCTCAGACAAAGCAAAAGCAAAAATAGATCTTCTCAAAAGAGATAAGGAAGGAAACTACATCCTGCTAAAAGGCACCAGAGACAATGAAGTAAGATCATTACTAAACATATATGTACCAAATGGTATAGCATCCAAATTCTTAGAGGAGAAGTTCAGGGAATTACAAGAAGAAAAAGATAGCAAAAGTGTACTATTGGTGGACCTCAACTTCCCCCTGTCTGAACTAGATAAATCTAACCACAAAATAAAGAGAATCAAGTGAAAAACTACTTGAAATAATAAAGAACTTTAGCAAAGTTGCAGGCTATAAAATAAATCCATATAAATCATCAGCTTTTCTATATATTACCAACAAAGCCCAAAAACAAGAGATAGAGAAATTCCATTTAAAGTTACTGTGGACCTTATAAAATATTTAGGAGTCAACCTACTGAAACAAACCCAGGAACTATATGAACACAATTACAAAATACTTTTCACACAAATAAAGTCAGATCTAAATAAATGGAAAAACATCAGTTGCTCATGGGTAGGCCAAGCTAATATAATAAAAATGACAATTCTATTTAAGCTAATTTACTTATTCAGTGCAGTACCAATCAAACTACCAAAAAATTATTTTATAGAGTTAGAAAAAATAATAACAAGATTCATTTGGAATAACAAAAGGTCCAGAATATCAAGGGAACTAATGAAAAGAAATGCAGGGGAAGGTGGCCCAGTCATTCCAGATCTTAAATTATCTTATAAAGCAGCAACCATCAAAACTGCTTGGTACTAGCTAAGAAGCAGAGTGGTGGATCGGTGGAATAGGTTAAATATGCAAGACCCAGTACTCAATGACTGTAGTAATCTATTATTTGATAAACCCAAAGACCCCAGCTTCTGGAATAAGAACTCACTCTGACAAAAACTGTTGGGAAAACTGGAAAAGAGTATGGCAGAAACTAGGCATAGATCGAAATCTCACACCACATACCAAAATAAAGTCAAAATGGGTTCATGATTTAGATATAAAGGCTGATACTGTGAACAAACTAGGAAAGCAAGGAATAGTTTACTTATCAGATTTATGGAGAACAGAAAAATTCATGACCAAACAGCAGATAGAGAACATTACAAAAAGCAAAATGGATAACTTTGATTACATTAAATTGAAAAGTTTTTTGCACAAACAAAGCCATTGCAACCAAGATTAGAAGGAAAGCAGAAAATTGGGAAAGAATTTTTACAACCAGTGCCTCATTTCTAAAATATATAGAGAATTAAGTCAAATCTGTAAGAATACAAGTCATTCCCCAATTGATAAATGATCAATGGATATGAACAGTTAGTTCTCAGATGAAGAAATTAAAGCCATCTATAGTCATAGGAAAAAAATGCTTTAAATCACTATTGATTAGAGAAATGTAAATCAAAACAACTCTGAGGTACCTATCACATCATATCACATATATATCACACCTATCAGTTGGCCAACATGACAAAACAGGAAAATATCTGATAAATGTTGGAGAAGATGTGGGAAAGTTGGAACACTAATGCACTATTGGTGGAGTTGTGAAAAGATCCAGCCATTTTGGAGAGCAATTTGGAACTATGCCCAAAGGGCTATAAAAATGTGCATGCCCTTTGACCCAGGAATAGCACTTCTAGGGCTATATCCCAGAGAGATTATACAAATGGGAAAAGAACCTACATGTACAAAATTATTTATAGCAGCTCTTTTTGTGGTGGCAAAGAATTGGAAATCAACAGGATGCCCATCAATTGGGGAATGGCTGAATAAGTTGTGGTATATGAATGTAATGGAATACTATTGTGCTATAAGAAATGATGAACAGGCTGACTTCAGAAAAATCTGGAAAGACTTGTATGGTCTGATGCTGAATGAAATGAGCAGAAGCAGGAGAATGTTGTACACAGTAACAGCCACCTTGTGTGATGACTAATATTGATAGACTTAACTCTTCTCAGCAATACAAGGATCTAAGATATCTCCAAAGACCTCATGATGGAAAATGCTATCTATCCACATCCAAAGAAAGAACTATGGAGTTTGAATGCAGATTGAAACATACTATTTGCTATTTTTTCTCCTTCTGTTGTGTTTTGTTTCCTCTTTCTGGTGGTTCCTTCTATTGGTTCTAATTCTCACCTACAACATCACTAATGTGAAAATATGTTTAATAGGAAAAAAAAGTGTTTTGTAATTGTACTCTTACATATCCCATGTTTGTCTGGATAGGTAGATTCCCAAGTATTTTGTATTTGTATGCAGTTATTTTGAAAGAAACTTCCCTTTCCACATCTTCCTGCTGGATTTTGTTGGTAATAATTTAAAAATGCTGATGGTTTATGTGGATTTATTTAATATTGTGCAACTTTGCTAAAGTTGTTTCAACAATTTTTTATTGAATCTCTAGGGTTCTCTAAGTATACCATATCAATTACAAAGAGTAATAGTTTTCTTTCCTCATTGCCTGTTTTTTTTAAAAGTTACAAATGCATAGTCATTTTATATATATATATATATATATATATATATATATATATATATATAATATTTCAATCTCTTTTATTTATTTATTTTCAGTCACAGACAAAGTTTATTAGAACATCCGTCATATTGAGCAGACTCTTAAGGAGTCTGAACATTAGTGAGCTAGTGGCTACATTATAAGAATCTGAGCAGTGACTAGATTTTCAGAATTTGAGCACCTTATTGGAGACAAAATGAACTTTATATACACAAAGACTGTGGGAGGGATCTAGGAGTGGCCAAGTAGTTTGGGGTGACTGGAGGAAGAGTCTCAGAAAGATCTGGATGGGAGTGGCCAGTAAACTAGGGTAAAGAGGGCACCTGGGACCTGGACTATGGCTAAGTGAGAATGGAGCCTAGCTAGCATTAAGTGTGGAAAATGGCCTGGGGCCATAGGGAGGTAAGACAACGGAGGGCTAGGCTAGGTTAAGGGTAGCAGAGAATTGGTGGGTCAGGGGTAGTCACAATGAAAGGCCAGTTGTTGGGATTATATCCTCAGGTGAATGCCAGAGATTTGGTCATGTGGGAAAGTTCAGAGTTTTTCCTTTCTGGGGTCCAGATCCCAATCCCACCATTCCCACTTCAAACAAATGGGGCCCAAATTCTTTTGGGGTAAGGGAAGAAGGTCTCGGCTTCTAAAACTGCTTCCTGCTGGCAAGGGGCATAGAGCTGTCCCTGCTTCGAGGGGTCCCAAAGAAGAGGTTGACTGGAACCTGCACAGGCAGCATCCAGGGAAAGATGGGGAGACATTGCCTGGTACCCGCTGTTTGCTACCAACTGTAGGTGAATGGCCTGTAGTTTGGAAGACACACATCTGACAAAAAAGACTGCAGAACCCAGATATGACAGGGTAAAACATCCTTAGCTCTGTTTGGATGGAAATAATTCAGTTTTCTAACCATGCAGTATCAAACCCACCTCATAGTCTGACTCAGGAATAGCCAGGTGGGTAACATTCCCTTTCAAAGGAACATAATGGGGAAACTGAGCCAAGAAAATCCCATCTTAGACTGAGGCTAAAACTGTCCTCTCAGCTTTTCCAGATGCTGACATCACACCAGTATCACATTCTCTCTGAGTAGCTTGTGGTATTTCTCTCAGATGGTGGATTATTGATTATTGATGGATTATTATGATCCATCAGGCAACTCAAAATAAAATCCTATAAGCTTTTACCTCACACAGAAAGTTTCACTAATCATAACTTAGGAAAAACTTTTCCAGGATTTACATCTCAAACTTAAATTTGTCCTCCTGTAAAAAGCCAATTGTTAGAGATTATTTCTATACATTTGCAAATCCTCAGCAAGACAAAACCCAAACAAGCTTTTTGGCAAGTTCATACATTAAAACAATAAACAACAATAGCCCAATTATTTTAGCAGAAAAGTTGCTTGACATAACTGATACAAAAAGTTTGCCGATTTGAAACTTGAAACAAACCCATTACCATTCAGTTTTGTTAAATTACTTTACACAGAGAATCAACATCTCATCATTAAGAATTAAAACTACAACTTTAAAAGAGCATGGTAACCCAAGTTCACAGGCCAGCGATTTTACCTTCAGCAGGATGTGCTGAATCTTGGTGATGTTTCCAGGCAAAGGTTGCCCGAAGGCTCAAGGCCTTTGCCAGTGGGGCCCGTGCTGTAGCTGCTGCCCCTCCTCCCTGCTTCCTTTCCCCAGGTAAGGAAGGGCAAAAATAAAAGGTGAGGGGGGAAAGGTGGAACTTTCTTCTCCTATGAGATGGGTTAACAGATACCCTCATGACTCAAGGGAAAGGAGTGACCAGGTTGTACAGAGGTGTTTCAAACATCCTTAATGATCAATCACAAAACCTCCAGAATCTGCTAAGATGATTTTAGCTGTTCTAACTTTTCCATGTATCCTCCTTGAAGAAGGATTTAGGGTGTAGAGGAAAGGGAGTAAGTAAGCCTCAGGGAACCAAAAAATAACTGCAGTTTTCCCAATCCCCTAGCACCAAGACAATTGACAGAATTGAGCATACACTTCCAGTTAAAGAGTCTGTCCTTGTCCTCTATACTGTGGAAGGTGTACCCAGGTCCATGGCCTCAAATCAAGCCAGTAGACTGAGAGCCTGAGAGTATCAGGCTGAGTGTAAGAGCCTCATAACTGTCTGCCTGAAAAGTACCTCCAAGCCTTGGTGCTTGGAGAGTGACCCCAACTGCAGAGCAAGAAAGGGGTGGGGAAGAACTTGGGGTTAGGCAATTTCCCTGTATGGCCCACCAAAATGTTGAGGTTTAGGAGTCTAGGGATGCTGAGACCCCAAAATCACTCCAAGTGGGTCCTGCCTTAAAGAATTTGACCCAAGTCTTCTTTCAATCAAAGACAGTTTATTAGAACATCTGTCATATTGGGCAGACTCTTAAGGAGTCTGAACATTAGTGAGCTAGTGGTTAGATTATAAAAATCTAGCAATGGTTAGATTTTAAGAATCTGAACCTCAATCTCTATTTAGACACCATCAGTTCTCTCTTTGGGGATGAATAACATTTTTCATCATAAGACCTTCAGAGTTATCTTGGATTGTTGTATTGCAGAAAATAGTTAAGTCAATTCACACCTGATCATCTTACAATGTTACTGCTACTTTGTACATAGTACATTTCACTTTGCATCAACCCATGCAAGTCTTTCCAGGTTTTTCTGAGAGCATCCTGTTCATCATTTCTTATAGTACAATAATATTCCATAATCACATACTACAACCTACCCAGCCATTCTCCAGTTGATAGGCAACCCTCAATTTCTAATTCATTGCCCCCAGAAAAGAGAGCTATAAATAGTTTTGTACATATAGGTCATTTTCCTTTTTTTTTAAATCACTTTTGGGATATAAACCTAGCACTGGTATTGCTAGGTCAAAGAGTATGTATGATTTTTTAGCCTTTTGGGCATGGTTCTAAATTGCTCTACCAGAATGGTTGAATCAGTTTACAACTCCATCAACAATGCTTTAATGTCTCATTTTTCCCACATCTCCTTCAATATTTGTCATTTACCTTTTCTGTCCTATTAGCCAATCTAATAGGTATGAGGTAGTACCTCAGAATTGTTTTAATTTGCACTTCTCAAATCAGTTGTGAGTTAGATTATTTTTCATATGTCTATAGATAGCTTTGATTATTTCTTGTGAAAATTGTTCAAGTCATTCAATCATTTATTAATTGGGGAATGGCTCTTATGTTTTTTTATGAATTTGACTTGATTCTCTATATGTTTAAGAAATTAGGCCTTTATCAGAAAAACTTACTTCAATTTTTTTTCACATTTACTATTGCTAACTGCATTACCCTCCAACCTATTCTCCCTCCCCCATTTATTCTTTTCTCTCTCTCCTTTCACCTTGTCCCTCCTCAATAGTGTTTTGATTCTTAGTACCTCCTTCCCAAATCTGCCCTCCCTTCTATCACCCCCTTCACTTATTCTCTTCCCTTCCTACTCTCCTGTAGGGTAAGATAGATTTTTATACCCAATTGAATGTGTATGTTATTCCCTCTTTTAGCCAATTCTGATGAGAATAAGTTAATTCACTCCCCCTCAACTCCTCCCTCTTTCCCTCCACTGTGAAAGCTTTTTCTTGTCTCTTTTATGTGAGATGATTTACCTCATTCTCCCTCTCTCTACTTCTCCAGTACATTCCTCGCTTTCACACCTTAATTTTATTTTTAGATACCATCCTTTCATATTCAACTCACCCTGTGTCCTATGTCTATATATATTCCCTCCAACTATCTTAATAATGAGAAAGGTCTTATGAGTGACAAATATCATCTTCCCATGTAGGAATGTAAACAGTTTAATCTTATTAAGTCCCTTATGATGTCCCTTTCTTGTTTACATTTTTATGCTTCTCCTGAGACTTGTTTTGAAAGTAAATTTTCTATTCGGTTCTGGTCTTTTCATCAAGAATGTTTGAAATTTCTCTATCTCATTGAAGGAATGTCCATTTTTTTCCCCCTGAAGGAATATGATCAGTTTTGCTGAGTAGGTGATTCTTGGTTATAATCCTAGCTCCTTTGCCCTCCAGAATATCATATTCCAAGCCCTCTGATCCCTTTATGTAGAAACTGCTAAATCCTGTATTATGCTGACACTGTGGATCCACAATAATTGAATTATTTCTGGCAGCTTGCAATATTTTCTCCTTGACCTGGGTACTATGGAATTTGGCTATGGTATTCCTGGTGCTTTTCATTTTGGGATGACTTTATGAGAGGAAAGAAACAATTGTTTCTCAATGAGATATTTCACGTTCTCTTCTATTTTTTTTTCATTCTTTTGGTTTTGTTTTATAGTTTCTTGATTTCTCATAAAGTCATTAGCTTCCATTTACTCCATTCTAATTTTTAAGGAATTATTTTCTTCAGTGAGCTTTTGGACTTCCTTTTCCATTTGGCCAATTCTGCTTTTTAAGGCATTCTTCTCCTTATTGGATTTTTGGACCTCTTTTACCATTTGTCCTAATCTATTTTTTAAGGTGTTATTTTCTTCATTTGTATGTGTGTGTGTTTGTGTGTGTGTGTGTGACCTTTACCAATTTTTTCTCTACCTCTTACCTGATTTTCAAAATCCTTTTGAGCTCTTCCATGGCCTAAGACTAATTCATATTTTTCTTCGAGGCTTTGGATGTTGGAGCTTTGACTTCATTGTTTTCTTCTGAGTAGGTGTTTTGATCTTCCTTTTCACCATAGTAACTTTGTATCGTCAGAATTTTTTTTTTCTGTTGCTTGCTCATATTCCCAGGGTATTACTTCACTTTTAACTCTTTATTAAAGTAGGGCTCAGCTTCCAGGGTGGAGGGCTCACTGTCCCAAGCTTCAGGAGTTTTGTGCAGCTGTTTTCAGAGATACTTCTAAGGACCTGTAAGTTTTCAGTTCTTCCAATGTGGTATGATCTAAGGAGAGGTGTTTACTACCCTCCTGGCCTGTGCTCTGGTCTGTGATAGACCACAAGCACTCTTTTCTGCTCTGGAACTGTGAGGCAGGGGCCTCTTCCACTGTGGCCACAAGCTCTGTTATACTAGTGCTCTTCCTCACACTGGGACTGCCAACCAGGACTGCAAGCCAGAGCCAAGGATACACAAGGCAACAGAGTCCTGCCTCAGTACTAGCAAAAAGACCCCTATAACCTTCTTCTGACCAGTTATTGGACCCCCTTGCCCATCTGTGGGCTGAGAGCTCTAGAAGCAGTCACTGCTGCTGCGCTGCTCATTCAGTCACCCCCAAGACCTGCTCCTGGTTTGCTGGGACCTGGGCTAGAACTAGGCCTGTGCTCCCTCACCCAGGTGTAACAGACCTTTCCTGTCGACCTTCCAAGTTCTCTTGGGCTGGAACTTTGTTTTACTGTCTTTTTGTGGGTTTTGCTTTTCTAGAATTTGTTCAGAGTCATTTCTAATAGCTTTTGGAGTGGTTTGGGAATAGCCCTCAGGGACTCCCTGCCTTTACTCCACCATCTTGGCTCTGCCTCTCTCCTATTTTTCTTCCTTCAATTTCTTTTTCTTGGACATCCTTGCTTCATCTGTGATTTTACTGAGAAGGCTTCTACCTTATCCTCATTAAAGATAATGATTGATCTTGGTTTTAGGTAGAAACTACTTATCATTTTAAGAAATCTTTATTGATTGCTATGCTTTATAGAGGGTTTTTTTTTGGTAGTTATTTTTTTAAACAGGAATTGGTGTTGGTATTTTTGTCATAGGCTTTTCCTACATTTATTGAGATAGTGAATTTTTTTTTGTTATTTTTATTGATATGGTCAATTATGCTGATAATTTTCCTACTACTGAACCAACTCTGCATTTCTGGTGTGAATCCTACATGGTTATATTGTTTTATCTTTGTGATCTTTTGCTAGTTTTTTTGATGTCCTTGGGAATATTGCTATACCTGCTCATATTTTAATTAATTTTTGCATCAATATTCATTAAGGAAATTGATCTATAGTTTTCTTTCTCTGTTTTGTCTCTCCCTAATCTACTTATAAAAAAGTATATTGGTGTCACAAAGGAAACTTGATACAACTCTTTATTTACCTATTTCTTTCAAATAGTTTATATGGTATTGACATTAATTGTTCTTTAATTATTTGGTAGAATTTACTTATGAATCCATTTGGTCCTGAGGATATTTTTCTTAAGGAGCTCATTATTGGCTTGTTCAATTTCTTTTTCTAAGACAAGGTTATTGAAATATTCTATTTCCTCTGCTGCTAGTCTAGCCAGTCTATATATTTTTTGTAAATATTCATCTATTTCAAATAATTGTCAATTGTCCTGGACTATTATTTGTTAAATAATTTCTAATAATTGTTTTAATTTCATCTATATTGTGGGTGTATTCACACTTTTAATTTTTCATACTGCTGATTCAATTTACTTTCTTTTTTAAAATAAAATTATACATTTTTTCTATTTTTTTGCTTTGTAATAAAATCAGCTATTAGTTTTCTTTATTGATTCATTTTTTAACTTTCATTTTTTATTAATGTCTCCTTTAATATTCAGGATTTTCATTTTGGTGTTCAACTGGGAATTTTTAGTTTGTTCTTTTTAAAATTTTTTTACTTACATTCCCAATTCATTGATATGATCTTTCTTTTTTTAATTGATGTGCACATTTAGAGATATAAAATTAACTCTTAAGCATTCCTTTGGTAGCATCCAACATAACTTTATTTTCTTAAAGTTGTTGTAAGTTATGTGTGTCATCATCCTATATAGAAAGCTAAACAGTTTAACCTTATTGAGTCCCTTTTGGTTTCTCTTCCATGTTTACCTTTTTATGTTTCTCATGAGTCTTGCATTTGAAAGTCAAATTTTGTATTTGACCCTCCTCTTTTCATCAGGAATGCTTGAAAGTTCTGTATTAAATGTAAAATTAATATTAAATATACCTTTATTGTTTTGTTTTTCTTTTTCCCCTTGAAGGATTTTCAGTTTTACTGGGTAGGCTATTCTTGCTGCAGTATATCATATTACAAGCCTCCAGCTTTTCTAATGGTAGCTGCTAAAGCTTGTGTGATCCTGCTGTGGTTCCATGGTATTTGAATATTATTTTATGGATGTTTGAAATATTTTCTCTTTGACTTGGGAAATCTTGAATTTCACTATGATATTCTTGGGAATTTTCATTTGGGATCTATTTAACATAATTGGTGCTTTTTAAAAATTTATATTTTACATTCTGACTCTAGGTTATCACAGCACTCTTTCTTAATAATTTCTTGATATATGATGTCCAATATCTTTCTTCTGTCATGGCTTTAAGGTAGTCCAGTTTTTAAATTATCTCTCCTTGATTTATTTTCCATGTCATTTGTTTATCTGATGAAATATTTTTGCATGTTTTTATTCTTTTAACTCGGTTTTACTTTTCCTGGTGTCTTATGGAGTCATTAGATTCCTCTTGAAGAATTCTAATTTTTTAAGAAGTTATTTTCTTCAGTGAGCTTTTGTACCTCTTTTTCCACTTTACCAAGTTTGCTTTTTAAGAAGTTTTCTTTTTTAATCAATGAATTTTTGTGCTGCTTTTTCCACTTGACTGATTCTGTTTTTTAACATTTATTTTTTTTCTGTATTTTGTGCCTCTTTTACCAAGCTATGAATTGTCTTTTCATAATTTTTTCCTTTGCTCTGATTATCAGACTTCTGTCATTATGATTTATTTTTGAAACCTTTTTTTAGCATTTTTTTAGGAATTCTTGTGCTTGTGTTTAATCATTTTATTTTTTTCCCTTTGAGTGTTTGATTGTAATTGTATGTGTTTCATCATATTCTGTGTTTAGGTTTTGATTTTCCCTATCACCATACTAGCTTTTTAGGGTCAAGTTCTTTTTTTTTATTGCTCATTTCTACCCTATTTCTTGATTTATGTTAAATTTGGGCTTTATTTCCAATTTACAAGGTTCAGATGAAATTTTTCAGGCTTTTGTCTTTTTCACACTACTGGTTTCAGAGCTAGTTCTGGGGGGTGGAAGTTTTCAGTGCTTCTAAGGCGGTGTATTCTGGAGACAGATGGGGTCACTGTTCACTTTTTCTGCACTCTGTCCTTTACCTAGCAAGTGTCCCTGATCCCTTGGAAGCAGAAATAATACTGCTTCCCATATCACCTGCACCCTTGGCACCAGAAGTGATATTGTTCCTCAGTGCCCCCATTCTCTTGGGACTACCTATTCCTCAGGGCCCCTGATCCCTTATGATCAAAAGTGATACTACCACACAGGGATTCCACTCCATTTTTACCAATAGAGCTCCTCTCTGCCCTTCAGCTATGACCCAGAATTGGGTATAGATATTTGAATTGCTAAACAATGTTTTTTTTTTTCCTGTGTCCAGAGTTAGTACAGGGGTCCCCATAATCTCTTTTTGACCAATTACCAGCTTCCCTTACCTTCTTGGGCTTGAGAACTCCTAGAACTGCAATTGCTGCTCTCACCAACACCTAAAACTGGTGTTGCCTCCATGTGGCATCCAGGTTAGCCTTCATCCCCAATGTCACATATCTCTCTTACCAAACTCCTAAGTTGTCTTCAGCTGGAATAATGTCACACTGACTTTTTGCTGGCTTAGCCCCTCCAGAATTTGATCTGAAGCATTATTTTAAAGTTGTTTGGAGAGAACTGTTGGTGGGGTTCAACTAAGTGTTTCCTCTACTCCACCATCTTGGCAATGTCCCTGGAAGTCCAAAATGAAGTTTTAACAGTCTTTTCTTCAGTCCTTTGAAATAATTACTTTTGTAATGATAAATATCTGTTTTAAATTAGTAAATTTTAAATGTGAAAATTGTCAGTTGAAAATTCTAATTGATTTTAAAAACGCATCTTTCTCTTTCTAGCACATTAATTTCCACTTATGTAAAGGATTCCATAGGAAGGAAGAATATTAGAATTAATAAATCTCTCACAGGTGACATTGGTTGGTTGTTGTCCTTTGCTCTCAAAGAGGACCAAAATGTCATCACTATGTTAAAGTATATTTACAGTGTGTCTTACTGTGGCTGACCAGACCAATAGAAATTCAGAATGCTCTACCTCAGGTCAGGCGCAAGTGATCCATGTGAACATTTGGGGTGGATTCTCTAAATTTTTGCATCCCCAGTTTCTTTTGAGCAAATTCAATTCTGCTTTGTTCCAGACACACAGCTCAGCATGAGGTAAGCTCCTAGATCCCCTAAGGCTTCCAGCAGCACCAGCCAACCCCTATCCCACCCCCACAGTGTAACACCAGACATGAGAGTCCCCCTTGGAGCTTAGGGCAACATCAGTACAGCACCAGGTAAACAGCCAGGAACTGCAAGTTAAACAATTTACCACCAATGTGGTTGTTGCCTTTGACACTGTTAGTTGAAGTTATTAAAGGCATCTGACAACATTGCTGAAAACATGCTAAAAAGCATAGGATTAAGCACATAGTCTTGTTTCATTCCATTGTTGACTGTGTAAACAGAGCAACATTGTCCATTATCCAGAACCTGGGCAAGCATGCCATCATGGTATAATAAGTAGGCCAATGCTTCACGAAAAAACACAAATCCTATTTACAGCATCTCTGATAGGTTGCCATCAACTTGCTATTGTTAGACCTTTAATAAAAGGGACATGAGGACCTTAAGTGATCCCTCTTTTGAGCTGAGATATACCTTGTACTCTTTTCCACCCACTGGGCCCCTTGGCCCAAACACACTAATTCAATTCACTCTTGTGCACAATGACCTTTCAAATATTGAAAGACAGAAATCATGTCCATCAAATATTCTTTTCTCCAAATTTAATATTTCAAGTTCCTTCTGTTTTTATGGCATGTTCAAGACTAATCAGTAAGTTTGCCATCTTCCCTGCTAGCAACTTTACTTCAACAGTGTCTTTCCTGAAGCACTGTACCCAAAAGTGAAGAAAACTCTCCATATATAGTTTCCAAAGTGAAGGGTAAAGTGGCACTGTCACCACCATTGTTATGGGTATTATATTAGTAATTTCAACAAGGATAGATGGGAAATCTCCTCTGAGGAAATAAGCACTAGGTGCTTCACTGGGTATTAGTGGGAAAAGTGTTGGTATTTAAGCAAGCTATGCAGTGACTTCAGAATTTTTTGTAATCTAATGAGCCTATCTCAACGTTTGCAGAAAAATGTCTCATGTAAGTGAGTAATGAAGTGTTTACCATGCAATATTTCAAGTGCCTTTGATGGAGTTTTGCCTTCTTTCCTTGTTAACTTGCCTCTGGGAAAGGCTATCATGGGATGTATCTGAATGTTCCTGAGTGGTCTTCATGATACAAATTCAAATGTTTCTACTGCCTAGGATACAGAACACAGAGTATAGTTACTAAATTATATAAGTAGGAATGATGTGCCTAGTAGCTTCAGGAAGCAAAATTGTTTGTTTGGACTTTAATGAATGAGAGATGATTGGAGATGATTATTTAGTGAATAGCTTTTCCTTAAGAGATCATGATACAGGATGCTTTTCTAAATATAATTCTGAGATCATATTATTCACTTTTCTCCCTTTCATTTCTCACTGTTTACTTACATTGAACTGAAGTTCACTAAAATCATTTTAGATTTTAATTGTCAACTTTTGAAAACTTATTGTAAAAAGTTTATTTGCCAGATTTTTGTCATTGTCATTTTAAAGATTTTATTTTGTGTCCTTCTATTTCAATCACCATGTGGACCTTAACTCCTGAATATACTTATTTTGTATCTACAGTGTCAAATCAATCAATTAATTTTGATTTAATATATCAGCTTATTTTTTTAATCAGTCAAACAATTTTTGTCATAGTATGCAAATAACTGCATAACTATAAGAAGGGAAAGTAGAAATAGGAAAAAAAAATCCATTCAGTCACCACCTGACAGAGATTTTATGAGGAAAACCTACAGGAATATCATAGCTAGATTCCAAAACTCCCAACTCAAGGAGAAAATATAACTATAACAGTGAATTCTTGTGTATTATAATTACATATCATTAGACTACTAATTTTATTAGTTAGAATATTATAGAAATTCAAACAGACCTTTTGTCAATTGCCCATCTTATTAACAAGTTTTCAAGTCTGTGAAATAACTGCTGCCTGCAATCTTAGTTGATGTACTACACTTTGATAATATCAACAACTTCAAAGAGAGATAAAGAAGATCTCTCCCTTGGCAGCTATTCCATGTCATGTGCACATAAATTAGGAACTGAGAACAGTGTGGGGGAGGGAAGTAGACAAGGGAATGGGAATTAGAGCAATTCAGGTTGTCAGGTAACTTTTTCTGAATAAAATCTATGTTATGTTGCCATAATGTATGTTTCTTCTTATAAAAGTAGCAATTCAATAAGAGAGATCTAAAGAAACTTCCTCCTACACCCTGTAAAATAAACAAACACATAAACAATGAGTCCTTTTAAACTCAAGATTCTCTATGGAATCCTTCATGTTAAGTATAACTGTTCGACTCTGTTGGTTATTTAACCCAAATTTCTAAGAAATTGAGATAGAAAGTACGAGTAGTCATCAAGAACAAGCCTACTGATGAGGAAAAGTCTAGAGTGAGGATTGGAAGTGGGAGTGAAATGATCATAAATTAGTGCTATTGTGAAATGGTGCTCTGGGCCAGCAACTAACCAAGTAAGGAGTTTTGTGGGGGAGAAGACATCTCCAAAGTGAGAAGGCTCTAATTTGACTCAGCAATATGTGCTCTTGAAGTTTGTCTTTTAAGTAAAAAAAAATCTTGTCTTTCCACATATCAAAAAAAAATCTATGATTCTTTGTTGTACATAATTCTTATACCTGTATCCCTGAAGAGCTGAAAAATGACTTCCAAAATGAGAGTGAGAGAGGAAAGATTAGGTAAAAAAGTGAAAGCAAAGGAAGAAACATGAAAAGAAAAACAATATTAAAAGAGACACAAAACATACCAAAGAAAATAATGTCTTAGAAAACAGAATTGAGGGAAGATGGTGGAGTAGATGAGAAAATTTCTAGCTCTCCAGATTTTCCCCACAAAGAAAACAAAATGGTGCCTCAGGGAAAATGTAGAGCAGTAAAAACAAAGCCTTTGGGTAGAACCTAGGTTCTCCTAGGACAATTGTAAAATCCAAGGAATGAGGTTTGGTCCTGTGAAGAGTAAACACCTAAAGGCTAGTTCAACTAGTAGCAACCCACAGGAACTTTCACTTTCCAGACATCATGAATCAATCAAACAAATCCAAAAGAAAAACAAAAGAAAGTGTAAAATACCTCATGGGAAAAACAACTGACCTGGAAAATAAATCAAGGAGAGACAATTAACAGAATCATTGGACTATTTGAAATCCATAATCAAAAGGAGGACCTGGACATATTTTTCAAGAAATTATCAAGGAGTTCCATTTCCAGGAGCCAAGATAGTAGAGTAAGAAGTAAGTTGCTCTCACCCTCCATTATTGACCTCTGAAAGCTCAGAAAATATCACCCCAGAAAAAACCCTGGAACAGATGAACCAGAAGAAAGGTGGGGTGCAACAGTGTGGTAGACCAGGAAGCTTGGGGAATTAACATGAAACGTTCCTCTCCCTATGAGGAAGGGGCAGCAGTACAGAATGAGAGGTGTCCCAGCAAGCCAGCAGAAAGCCCCACCTCAGCATGCAAGGGGGAGATCCCGAACCCCAAAGTGGTGGAGCAGTCAAGTACCAACACCAGGACCCTTGAGTGCCTCAGCATCACCAGGGGAACCAGTGGAAACTGACACAGAAAACCTCCACATGCCCTGGTGTTGTCAGGCAGCTGACTCCCAGTGCCTCAGAAAAACTCTAGAAAGCACAACTTCAAGAGGGAAAGCTGCAGGTGGAGAAACATCCTGCAGCAGTGAAACATCTATCTGCAAAACCCAGGTGAACAGGAGCCAAAGTAAAGAGTGCAAGTATTGGTTGAGAAGGAGCCAAAGAAAGGAGCAAAATACCTTGGTGAGCAGGCATCCTCCAGAGGCCAGACACACCACCTCTGCCCCTAGAGTTCCAGTGTTGCTGATTCCAGACCAACCCCAGGTAAGTTTCCAGTACCCTACAGCCTTCAACTGCCAGCATCTGAGGCCCCAGAACACAAAGCCAGTCACCAGGCCCCATGCTCCCAACAAAAGAAGCTTGGATCAGTGGCCCCTGTTCCTCAGTAGGACAGCTCAATTTTTTTAAAGGTCAGGAAATAAGCAAACACTATGAGCAAAAAGAAACGTACAATGACTATAGATTCTTATTATGGGGAAAAGGAAGATCAAGTCAAAAACTCAGAAGAGAACAATATTGTCAACAAACCCACATCTGAAACCTCAGAAGGGAATATGAACTGGTCTGAAGCCCAAAAAGCCTTTTGGAAGAGCTTAAGAAGGATTTTAAAAGCCAAATAAGATAGGTAGAAGAAAAAATGGTAAAAGAAATGAGAAGCATGCAAGAGAGAGTCAATAGCTTGCAAAAGGAAGGACAAAAATTAGATGGAGAAAACAAGACCTAAAAAAAATAATTGGCCAAATGAAAAAAAAAGTACACTGAAGAAAACAAGTACCTAAAAAAAATACAATAGGCCAACTGGAAAAAAAAAGTATACTGAAGAAAATAACTCCTTAAAAAGCAGAATTGGCCAAATGAAAAAGGTGGTACAAAATCTAATAGAAGAAAACAATTTGTTAAGATTTAGAATTTGGAAAGTGGAAGCTAATGACTCTATGAGAGAGCAAAAATCAAACAGAAAGGAAAGAATGAAAAAAAATTGAAAACATAAAATACCTCTTTGGTAAAACAAATCTGGAAAATAGATCCAGATTTGGATCTATTTGGAGACAATTTAAAAATTATTGGTCTACCAGAAAACAACAATAAAAAAAAGATCCTGGACAGTATCTTTTAGGAAATCACCAAAGAAAACTGCTCTGAAGTTCTAGAACCAAAGGGAAAAATAACCATAGAAAGAATCCACTGATCACTTCATGAAAGAAATCCCAAATTGAAAACGCCAAGGAATATAGTAGCCAAATTCCAAAATTACCAGGTCAAAGAGAAAATATTGCAAGCAGCCAGAAAGAAAAAAAATTAAAAATCATGGAACCACAGTCAGGATTATGTAGGACCTTGCAGCTTCCACATTAAAAGATCTTAGGGCATGGAATATAATATTCTATAAGGCAAAGAAGCTTGGATTACAACCAAGGATCTACTGCCCAGTGAAAACAAGCATGATCTTTCAGGGAAGGAGATGGATATTCAATGAAATAGGGGACTTCCAAACCTTCCTAATTAAAAGACCAGAGCTCAGTAGAAAATTTGATTTTCAAATACAGAACTCAAGAGAAACATAAAAAGGGAAACAGGACAAAAAGAAAAACATGTTATTAATAAGGGTAAACTGTTTAGATCCCTACAATGGAAGAGGATACTTGTAGCTCTTGAGAAATGTGTTGTTATTACACCATTTTAAAGGGATATATACAGAGAGGGGGTGGTTATAGGTTGACTTTGATGTAATGATAAAAATAATCTAATTAAGTGAGTAAAATGGAGCTAAGCAAGTGGATTAACAAGATCTAATTAAGGGATTGTACTGGGAGAAAAGGAAAGGAGGAGGGAGAAAGGGTAAATTATGTTACAGGAAAAGGCACAAAAACCTATTATAGCAGAGGGAAAGAAGGGAGGGAGGTGAGCATTGTTTGAACCATACTCTAATCAGATTTGGTTCAAGGAAGTAATAACATAATCAGTTAGTTATAGAAATCTAACTTGTCTTATAGGTGGTAGGAGCGAAAAGGGTAAAGAAACGGGAGAAGGGATAGAATGGAGAAAAGGAGTAAGGGGAAAGTGGAAAAAGAGGGAGGAGCCTAATATGAGGACCAATGTGTATAACATTTTTTATGGCAGCTCTTTTTGTGGTAGCAAAGAATTGGAAATTGAGGGAATGCTCATCAGTTGAGGAATGGCTGAACAAGCTGTGGTATATGAATGTAATGGAATACTATTGTGCTATAAGAAATGATTAGCAGGCAGACTTTAGAAAAACCTGGAAAGACTTGTATGGACTGATGCTGAGTGAAATGAGCAGAACCAGGAGAATGTTGTACACAATAACAGCCACTTTGTGGGATGACTAACTTTGATAGACTTAGCCCTTCTCCAAAATGCAAGGATCACAAAAAGTCTCATGATGGAAAATGCTATCCACATCTAGAGAAAGAACTATGAAGTTTGAATGCAGATTGAAGCACACTATTTGATCTTTTTTTTTTCCTTGTTTTGTTTTGTTTCCTCTTTCTGGTGGTTCCTCCTATTGGTTCTAATTCTTCTTTACAACATGACTAATGTGAAAATATGTTTAATAGGAATGTATATGTAGAACCTATATCAGATTGCATGCCATCTTGGGGAGGGAGGTGGGTAAGGAGGGGGAGAAAAATCCAAAACTCAAAAGTGTATGAAAGTGATTGTTGCAAACTAAAAATAAATTAATGAAAAAAAGGAAGTTATCAAGAAAAACTGCCCTGTTGTCCTGGCACCAGAGGGCAAAATAAGCATTGAAAAAAATCCACCAATCACCTCAAGAAATAGATCCCAAAATAAAAATCCAAAGGAACATTATAGCTCAATTTCAGGAATAGCTGGTCAAGGAAATGATATTGTAAGTGTCCAGAAACAAACAATTTAAATATTGGAGAGTTACAATCAGGATCACATAGGACTTGGCAGTCACAACATTGAAGCATCAGAGGTCATGGAACATGATATTCCAGAAATCAAAGGAGCTAGTATTATAAGCAATAATCACACACCCAGAAAAATTAAGCATAATGCATAAAGGGGAAAAATGGTCATTCAATGAAATAGAAGGATGTCAAGCTTTCATAAGAAAAGCAGAATTAAATAAAAAATTAGACCTCCAAAATCAAGACCCAAGAGAGGCATAAATAGGTAAAATGAAAAAAAAATAGAAGGGATTCAATAGAGCTAAATTATTTACATCCCTACACGGGATGAGTATACTTGTAACTCTTAAAAAGTGTAGCACTAACAGTACAGATAGAAGTAATAAACATAGACAGAGGGTTTGGGTATAAGGTGTATTTGAGGGAATGACATTAAAAAACAAGGGATGAAAAAGAATAAAATGGGTGCAGAAGGAGGAGAGAGATAGAATGAGGTAAATTTTCTCACATAAAGAGGCAATAATGCCCTATTATAGTGGAGGGAATAATGGGGGGGTGATGGGAGTTGCTTGAATTTTGCTTTCATTGGTACTGTCTCAAAGAGAGAATAATATACACAATCAGATGAACATAGAAATCTATCTTACACTGAAGGGAAGTAGGAGGAGAGGAGATTAAGTTAAGATGGGTGGACTGAAAGAAGGGACTGCAGAGCAGGGGAGGTGGTAGACAGAAGCAAAACATTGGTGATGTGTGAGAGGGTGAAAAAAGAGAGAGGACAAACAGGAAGAAGAATAGGATGGGGAGAAATACACAGTTAGAAATCATAATGGTGAAAGTGAATTAGATGAACCTTCCCATAAAACAGAAGTAGATAGCAGAGTAGATCAAAAATCAATATCTTACAATATGTTGCTTACAAGAAACATACTTGAAGCAGAGAGACACACACTGAGAAAACGAAAACCTGGAAAGACTTGTACATACTGATGCAACATGAAATGAGTAGAACCAGAAAAACACTGTACATAGTATCAGCAACATCATGTGATGATCAACTATGAATAACTGAGCTTTTGGGGCAGCTAGGTGGTGCAATGGATAGAGCACCTGCCCTGAAGTCAGGAGTACCTGCATTCAAATCCATCCTCAGACCAAATACTTGACACCTACTAGCTATGTGACCTTGGGCAAGTCACTTAACCCCAACTGCCTTAAAAAATAAAAAAAAAATCTTAATAACTCAGCTTTTCTCAGGAACACAATGATTGATGACAAGTACAGAGGACTCACAAAGGAAAATGTTATCCGTATCTAGATAAAGAACTGATGGATTCTGAATGCAGATTGAAGCAGATTATTTTCACTTACTTTATTCTTTCTTGTTTTTTTTTCCTTTTGATCTGTTTCTCTTTCCACAACCATGGTGAATATGGAAATATATTTTACATGATAGCATATGTATAAGCTAAATCAAATTGCCTACTGTTTTCAAAAGAGGGAAAGGTTAGGAGGAAGGTGGAAAATTTGGAACTAAAAATCTTGTAAAAAGGAATGCTAAAAATTGTGTTGATTTGTAATGGTAGGAAAATACTATTTAATGTAAAAAAATGAAAAAAAATTACATGTTTAAAAATAAATAAAAAGCATGAGGACAAGCCCACAGCCTTGTTTCACTCATTGGTGACTGGGAAAGCAAGAGAGCGTTGTCCATTATGCAGCACCTGGGCAACCATGCCATCATGAAATTGATGTACAATACTGATGAACTTCTCTGGGCAACCAAACTTTGACATAATTTTCCATAAGCCCTCAAGACTGACAATATCAACAGATTGGATATGGGGAAAAGAAAAGAAAGGAGTTGAATATGACATCTAGATTGTGAGACTCGGGAACTAGGAGAATGGTAGTATCCTCAAGAGTAAGGGAGAAATTAAGGAGAGTGGAAGATATAGGGGTAAATATAATGAGTTCAATTCTGGACATATTGCATTTAAGATATTTATAGGATGTCCAGTTTGAGATGTACAATATGCAGTTGGAGATGAGAGACTGGAGTTCAGTAGAAAGATTAGGGCTTCTAATTAGATTTGAGAATCATGAGAAAAGGGATAATAATTTAATTCATAGGATCTGATGATATTGCCAGATAAAATAATGTTGAGGGAAAAGAGAAGAGGACCCAGAACAAAGTCATTTGAGGCTACCACAGTTAATGGATGTGATCTAGATGAAGATCTAGCAAAGGAGACTGAAAAGGAATACTCAGATAGGAAGAGAACAAGGAGAAAGTAGTGCCATGAAAAATGGAGGAGGAGAGTGTCTAAGAGATAAGTTAAAGCCAGTGTCAAAGGCTGCAGAGTGGTGAAGAAGGATAAAGACAGAAAAAAAATGCCATTTAATTGGGGAATTGAGAGATCATTAGTAATTTTAAAAAGAGTTTTTTTTCCCCCTAAATCATATCCCTTGACTTCTCTGCAGCTGTTAACACAATTGATCATCCCCTTCTCATAAATACACTTTATTTATTTGGTTTCCATAATACTCCTCTCTCCTCCTTATTCTCCCTCCCCAACCTATCAATATTAGTCTGCTTTGCATCTCTTTCGCAACTCCCAGATTATGAGTCAGAGGATCTGGGTTCAAATCCTGACTTTACCACTTTTTACCTATTTGTGTAACTTTGGGTAAGTCACTTTATTTCTCTAAGTTTGTTTCTTTTTCTGCAAAAAGGGATAGTTGAATTAGATTGGCTCTTAGGTGTCTACATGTTCTAAATCAAGTAACCTTTGATTTATGTTTATTATAATCCAGGAGTGTAGGTTTCGCTTAAGGCTCAATCTACAACATATGTGTGTGTGCATATGTGTATGTATATCTTACTTGATGATTTCTTATGTATTCACGTGTTCAATTACATTTATGCAGATAACTCCAAAATCTATGTTAGCACCTTTAATTTTCCCCCAGAACTCTAGTCACAGATTGCCAATTGCCTGCTGGAAACCACCTTTGGAGCATTCCATTAGCATCTCAAACTGTAACTCTTTTTACAGATCTAAAATCTGTAACTCTAAACCTTCTTCTCTTACAATTTTCTCTATATTACTATTTTGAGGGTATCACCACTTTCCTAATCTAAATTCACAAGCACAATATAATCTGCAGTTTCCCTTCTACCTTACAGTCAGATCCAACCAGTTGATTCTACATCAATATAATTTCCATATCTATCATCCTGTGGCAGTGTGACCACAACAAATCCCTCAATCAGCAATCTACAATTTTTCCATATTGTTTCTAGGATGAAATGCAAATGTCTCTTTCTGGAACTTGATATATACTACAATGTAATTCTAACCTAACTTGTCAAATTTATTTCACACTAATTCCCATTATTTAGTCTATATTCCAGCCAAACTGGAACATTCCCTAATTTGGCATTCTATCTCACAGCTCCATACAGTTTTCCCAATCATTATCCTAATCATTATTCCGGATTGGACTCCTTCACCTCTGACTCTTCTCAATTTTTATCTTGTTTCAAGGTTCTAATGACATTTTCCTCCATTTTTGCCTTAAAACTAGAGTTTTGCTCTCTCTAAGTTACCTTGCAGTTCCCTGTTTACAAGATGTATTCTCTCAAGGAGAGTGTAAGTTTTTTTGAGGGAAGGGGTTGTTAGTTTTTTTTTTTCTTGCATACTAAGTACCTTCAGTATCTTTTACGTAGTAAGAATTGTCAAATAAGTGTTTTAAGATTATATTTAACTGATGCAATCTGATTAGTTTAGCTGTTTGGAAAAATTGAATATGATATTATGAAAAAGGTTATATCCAATTGAGAAAATAAGAGGACAAACAGGATTTGTTCTTATTTTCATTTTTTTTAGTGTATAGATCTAGTTAATGCCTATCTATAGGCATAACTATAATGCATGTCTATCAGCCTAATAGTGCCCATATGGGGATAATGAGTCTTGCTTTTGCCTCTTTGTGGGCTTCTAAAGGATACCTCTGCCAAGGATATTGTGCTATGTGTGTCTGCCAGCAGGCAAAGAAATAAAATATTCTTTATATCTAAGGGAGTTTTATGGTCAAGCACAGCATACTTCCCAGAGAAAAGTGTCCATTTCAAACAATGCTTAAAAACTAGTTGCCAACATCCTCTCCATAGGCACTTAGGTCCTTTAGAATGGTATGGAGCTAGCCTAACGAATCACACCTCGAACATAGACTTTAAATCTCATATTAATGTAACCAGGAGAGGATGCTTAGAACTGGCAAAGAGGGTTTACAGGTAAACCTCTAAAGCAAAACTAGAGAAGGACTCACATAGCAAGACAAATAGCTATGTAGCTTTCATGTTTGTATTCAGAAGGAAGAGGGCTGTGGATATTGGGGTGCATTACTATTAAGTAAGTATTTTTGCCTTTATGTTTTACTGGGCTCATGTTCACACACTCAAAATTTCGAATTATTTTTAAACCCAGATAAACTGAGTAAATGTGAAAGGGAAATAGTATAAGTATTTATGTAATGCCTACTACTTGCCAGCACTGTGATGAGCTTTTTACAAATATTATTTTATTAGAATAGATGTTACTTGAATATTTATTTAATATAATTAAATTCAGCAAATGTTTAATAAATAATTTAAAAACGAGGATATGAAGAGCCATGGATTCATACCATATTATAATCTGCTAAAGCAACTGAGGGAGCTATGTAGCACAGTGGATAGAGTACTGGGCCTGGAGTCAGGAAAAATCGTCTTCGTGAATTCAAATTTAGTCTCAGACATTCACTAGTGTGTGATCATGGCAAGTCATTTAACCTCCTCTGCCTCAGTTCCTCATCTGTCAAATGATCTATAGAAGAAAATAGCAAAACACTCCAGTATCCTTGCCAAGAAAAGACCAAGTAGGGTCATGAAGAGTTGGACATGACTAAAAAGATGACTTAGCACAAAGCAACTGATGATCAGTGTAGACAACTTAATTGCCACTTTCTTCATGGAGTCTTTCTTGACTATGTCAGCTGAAAATGAACTTGTTGAATTTTCTTATAGTACTATGTCTAGTTCTTTTCCTTGTCAATGCACTCAACCTTTCATCATACTTATTTGGGTATGGAAAACTAGGTGGAACAGTTGGTATAGCCCTAGGCCTGGAGTCAAGAAGACCAATGTTCAAATCCACATGCAGTCAATTAGTTGCTATGTGTCTTTGGGCAAGTCATTTAATATATATTTCTTCAGTTTTCTCATTGGTAATGTAAGAATAATAATAGCATTTACCTCCAAAGGCTCTTGTGTAGATAAAATGAGATTATAATTGTACAATGCTTTGCAAACCTCAATCCATTATATAAATTCTAGCTATATAATAACTATTAATAATAACAATGATAATTGCTTCAAGTCTCAACTAACATTTTGTCCGTAAAGAATCTCTTTTCTTTTACCCTGATAGCTAGTGCTTTGCCCTTACATGTATTTATTTGTGTAAGAGGTGCATTTTCCTAGGAGTAGAAGTAGTGGTGGTGATGGTCATAGTAATAGTAGTAGAAGTAGTAGTAGTAGTAGTAGTAGTAGCAGTTGTTGTTGTTGTTGTTGTTATTGTTGTTGTTGTTGTTGTTTTAATGATAATACTTTTTTTCTCTCCAATTAGATTGTAAACTATCTTAAGGGCAGTGACAGTGGAATGTCTTGCACAAAATATATGGTGTAAAGCAGAAGTGTAAAATATATATCTGCAGGTTGTAGTTCTCCTAAGTTTGGCCAAAACAGATTGAAATGCACTTGGGAAATATGTAACAAAATAAATAAAAATTACATTGAAACAGAGATAACATTATATTTGATAGCTAAGCCAAGGTTCAGTCTGCAGGCACCCTTATTTATGGATTATTAACCCCATTTCTTTTTGACATTGACTCTACTGACATACAAACTCAAATAGAAATGAGTCCCTGGTGCTATACATTGACTTAAAAAAAATACCACAAATTAACATTATTAATGTTTTTTTTTTTTGCTTATTTTGTTAAACATATCCCAATTAACTTTTATCTGTTTCAGATAGCCTCTGGTACAGATAATGCATTCCACGAAGACAGCACTAGATTTCATTTGGCAATATTGGGACACATATATGGTTCAATGCTTTGATGTCTTATTTCTTTGAGATTCATGGTGAGATATCTGGGACACTGATTAAGAAGAGTCACTGAACCAGTGAACCTGTAAAAATGAGTGACCCTGCTTCAATTGTTACCTCTTTTCTGGTCTGCCAGAAGCATGATTGTTCAGCCACTCTCTCCAGGGTTAGGGGTGAATCTGTCATTCTCCCCCAATAACCCTCTTTCAGAATGAAGACTATGATCACTTGCATCTTGCCCAGGTGAGGCTGACCCTCAGACTGAGGATGCTGATTACATTTGTCTTTTTAGTGAGCATAAATAACTGGATACAGATACTGAGAAGGATGTGAATAGCAATTTAGGAAACCTTGTGAGTTTGGTGACATGTAGCTCCAGAGATCTTTAGTTGCAAGCAATTGGTAATGGCAAGAATGTTTGGCCCTTAAAATTTTCTTGGAGAAATGATCTCAAATAAAAGAATAAGCACAAGGCCCTGGCCTGCCAACAGTCATGGACTTGGTGGTAATTTTTTTTTAAATCAAGAGTAAAGGTAAAGTTGCAAAAGTCTCAAAAATGAATTTTTGTTTTGATAGTTTTCAGGGAAAATATGAGTCATTATATGCTGCTATTTGGAAATGTGTGGTTAGGAGTCTCAATTTTTTTTTAAATTTTCCTCATTTTAATAGTATTTTATTTTTTTTTCAATTTTAATTAATAAATTTATTTATTTTTAATTTTGAACAATTACTTCCACAAGATTTTGAGTTCCAAATTTTCACCCCATCTTGCCCCATCCACCCACCCCAAGACAGCATGCATTCTGAATACCCCATTCCCTAGTCTGCCTTTCCTTTTACTTCTTCCCACCTTCTCTTATCCCCTTCTATTTTCTTCTAGGGCAGGATAGGTTTCTGTAACCCATTTCCTATAGTTCTTATTTCCCAGTTGCGTGTGAAAACATTTTTTTTAAACATGTGTTTTCATAACTTTGGGTTCCAAATTTTCTTCCTTCCTCCCTCCCCAACCACCCTCATTGAAAAGGCAAGCAACTCAATATAGGCTATACATGTGCAGTTATGCAAAACACTTCCATAGTAGACATGCTGTGAAAAACTAACTCTATTTTCCTTAATCCTATCCTGCCCCTCCCATTTATTCTATTCTTTCTTTTGACCCTGTGCCTCCTCAGAAATATTTGCTTCTGATTACCCCCTTTCCCAATCTGCCCTCCTCTCTATCATCCCCCTACTCTCTTGTCCCCTTCCCCTCCTATTTTCTTGTAGGGTAAGACAGATTTCCATACCCAATTGAGTGTGTATGTTATTCCTTCCTTAAGTCAAATCCTATGAGAATAAGATTCACTCATTCCCTCTCACCTTCCCCCATTTCCCCTCCACTGTAAGATCCTTTTCTTTTTTGGTTTTTTTTTGTGAGATAATTTACCCCATTCTACCTCTCCCTTTCTCCTTCTCCTAGTATAATCCTCTCTCACCCCTTAATTTTATTCTCCAGATATGACCCCTTCATTTTCAACTCACCCTGTGCCCTCTCTCTCTCTCTCTCTCTCTCTCTATATATGTAATTATATGTGTGTATGTATATATATACATACATATATGTATATATTTATATATATAAATTATATGTGTGTATGTATGTATATATACATACATACATGTAATTTTTTACCTCCAGCTACTCCAATACTGACAAAGGTCTCATGAGTTACAAATATCATCTTTCCATGCAGGAATGCAAACAGTTCAACCTTAATAAGTCTCTTATGACTTCTCTTTTCTGTTTACCTCTTCATGTCTTGTATTGGAAAGTCAAATTTTCTATTCAGCTCTGGTCTTTTCATCAAGAATGCTTGAAAGTCCTCTATTTCACTGAATGACCATTTTTTCCCCTGAAGAATTATACTCAGTTTTGCTGGGTAGGTGATTCTTGATTGTAATCCTATCTCCTTTGCCCTCAGGAATATTATATTCCATGCCCTGCACTCCCTTAGTGTAGAAGCTGCTAAATCTTGTGTTTTCCTGATTGTGTTTCCACAATACTTGAATTGTTTCTTTCTGGCTGCTTGTAATATTGTCTCCTTGACCTGGGAACTCTGGAATTTGGCTACAATATTGCTAGGAGTTTTCCTTTGGGGATCTCTTTCAGGAGATCAGTGGATTCTTTTAATTTCTATTTTGCCATCTGGTTCTAAAATATCAGGGCAGTTTTCCTTGATCATTTCTTGAAAGATGATGTCTAGGCTCTTTTTTTGATTGTGGCTTTCAGATAGTCCAGTAATTTTTAAATTCTCTCTCCTGGATCTATTTTCCAGGTCAGTTGTTTTTCCAATGAGATATTTCACATTGTTTTCTAATTTTTCATTCTTTTGGATTTGTTTTACAGTGTCTTGATTTCTCATAAGGTCATTAGCTTCAAATTGCTCTATTCTAATTTTTAAGGAAGTATTTTCTTCAGTAAGCTTTTGGACTTCCTTTTCCATTTAGCCAATTTTGCTCTTCAGGGCATTCTTCTCTTCATTGGCTTTTTGGACCTCTTTTGCCATTGGATTATGCTATTTTTTAAGGTGTTATTTTCTTCAGTATTTTTTTGGGTCTCCTTTAGCAAGCTGTTAACTTGCTTTTCATGATTTTCTTGCATCGCTCTCATTTCTCTTCCCAGTTTTTCCTCTACTTCTCTTACTTGCTTCTCAAAATCCCTTTTGAGCTCTTCCAAGGCCCAGCTGGGACTGATTCATATTTTTTTGAAGGCTTTGGATGTAGGAGCTTTGACTTTGTTGTCTTCTTCTTGTTGTATGTTTTGATCCTCTTTGTCATCAAAGTAAGATAATATAGTCTGACTCTTTTTGTGCTGCTTGCTCATGATCCCAACCAATTACTTGAGTTTTAAACTCTTTGTTGAGGTAAGAATATGTCTCCAATGTGGAGAATGTACTGTCCCAAGCTTCGGGGGTTTGTACAACTGTTTTCAGAGCTACTTCTAGGGACCTGTAAATTTTCAGTTCTTCCAAGCTGCTAAGATAAGGGGCGAGGTGTTTCCTCTCCACAGCCATAACAAGCTCCACCATGCCAGCGCTCCTCCTTGCCCCAGGACCACCCCTCAAAACTGTGACCCAGATCCAGGCATGGGCAAAGCAAGAGATTCCTGCCTCAGCACTGGCAAAGAGATTCTTGCAATCCCCCTGTGATCAACCACTCGATTCCCTGTCAGTCTGTGGGCTGGAAGCTCAGTAGGCAGCCACTGCCCTGGAGGCAGCTGAGACCTAGCTTCTTCTCTCACTGCAGTCACAGACTTTTCCCACTGATCTTCTGAGTTGTCTTTGGCATTTGTGGGTTAAGAAGTCTGGAAATTGCCACAGCTGCCCATGATTCAGTCCTCTGAGGCCTGCTCCAGGGTAGCTGTGGCCTGCGCACCCATGCCAAACTGCGCTCCTCTCCCTGCCTGGTATGATATACCTTTCCAATCAGCCATCCAGGTTGTCTTCAGCTAGAAATTTGTTTTACTCTGGTTTTTTTTTTTGTGGGTTCTGCTGCTTTAGAATTTGTTTAGAGCCATTTTTATAGGTATTTGGAGGGGTTTGAGGGAGAGCTCAAGCAAGTCACTGCTTTCCCTCTGCCATCTTGGTTGTGTCCCCCAGTATTTTATTTTGTTACAATTACATATCAAGACAATTTTTAGCATTCATTTTTACAAGATTTGAGTTCCAAATTTTGTCTGTCTCACACCCCTTTCTGAAAATTGTAGGCAATTTCATATACATTATACATGTTCTGTCATTGTAAAATATATTTCTAATTTACCCTTTTCTGCCTCCTCCTTTCCTCTTCTCCCAACACAATCCCTTTTCACCACTTAATTAGATTTTTTATCTTCACATCAAAGTCAACTGACACTCTCTGTCTAAGTATATCCTTTTTAAATGTCATGGCCTGTGGTCTAGTCTATGAGTGACCATATGAACAATACAGTTCTCAAGAGTCACAAATGTCATCTCCCTTTGTTGGGATGTAAACAGTTAGCCCTTACCAATAGCATAATGTTTTCTTTTTCTTTTCTATTTGCTTTTTTATGCCTCTCTTGAGTCTTGTATTTGAAGGTCAAATTTTCTGTTGAGCTCTGATCTTTTCATCAGGAAGGTTTGGAAGTCCCCTATTTCATTGAATGTCCACCTCCTCCCCTGAAAGAATATGCTCAGCTTCCTTGAGTAGTTTATCCTTGGTTTTAATTCAAGCTCCTTTGCCTTAGGGAATATTGTATTCCATGCCCTCTGATCTTTTAATGTAGAAACTGTAAGGTCCTACGTATCCTGACTATGGTTCCATGATATTTAAATGGTTTCTTTTCGGCTACTTGCAGTATTTTCTCTTTGATCTGGTAATTTTGGAATTTGGCTATAATATTCCTTGGCATCTTGAATTTGGGATCTCTTTCAGGATGTGATCAGTGGATTCTTTCAATGACTATTTTACCCTCTGGTTCTAGGACCTCAGGGCAGTTTTCTTTGATATTTTCCTTAAAGATATAGTCTAGGCTTTTTTTTCATCATGCTTTTCAGGTAGACTAATGATTTTTAAATTGTCTCTCCTGGATCTATTTTCCAGGTCAGTTGTTTTTCCATTGAGATATTTCACATTGTCTTCTATTTTTTCACTCTTTTGGTTTTGTTTTACAATGCCTTGATTTCTCATGAAGACACTAGCTTCCAATTGCTCCATTCTAATTTTTAGGAAGTATTTTCTTCAGTGAACTTTTGGACTTCCTTTTCCATTTGGCCACTTCTGCTTTTGAAGTCATTCTTCTCCTCATTGGCTTTTTGAACCTCTTTTTGTCATTTGGGTTAGTCTATTTTTTAAGATGTTATTTTCTTCAGTATTTTGTTGGGTTTCCTTCAGGAAGCTATTGACTTGTTTTTCATGATTTTCTTACATCACTCTCGTTTCTCTTCCCAGTTTTTCCTCTATTTCTCTTACTTGCTTCTCAGAATCCTTTTTGAGCTCTTCCATGGCCTGGGACTGATTCATATTTCTCTTGTAGGCTTTGGATGTAGCAGCTTTGACTTGTTGTATGTTTTGATCTTCTTTGTCACCAAAGAAAGATTCTATGGCCTGACTTTTTTTGCAGTTTGTTCCCATGATCCCAGCCAATTACTTGAATTTTAAACTCTTTGTTAAGGTAGGGGTCTGCTTCTAGTGTGGAGAATGTACTGTCCCAAGCTTCGGGAGGGTTTTGCAGCTGTTTTCAGAGATACTTCGAGGGACTTGTAAGTTGTCAGTCCTTCCAAGGTAGTATGATCAAGGGTGAGGTGTTTACACCTTTCCTGGACTGTGTTCTGGTCTATGAGTGACCACAAGCACTCTTTTCTGTCTTGGAACTATGAGGAGGATTCCCTCTCCACCTCCACTACAAGCTCCACCAAGCCAGCATTCCTTCTTGCCCCAGGATGGCCACCCAGAACTGTGACCTAGATCCAAGCACAGGCAAAGCAAGAGAATCCTGCCTCAGTACCAGAGATCTCTGCAATCCCCCTCTGATCAGCTCTCGACTACCCCTCTGTCTGTGGGTCAGAAGCCTCAGAAGCAGCCACTGACACCCTGGGGCTGTCCTAGGATTGTGGATGGGACCGAGCTTCTCTCTCACTACAGCCACAGACTTTTCTTACTGACCTTCAAAGTCGTCTTTGGTGTTTGTGGGCTGAGAAGTCTGGAAACCACCACAGCTGCCGTGATTCAGTCCCCTTAAACCTGCTACTGGTTCACTGAGGCCTGTTTTGCCTGTGCACCCATGTTGAATTGTGTTTCTCTCCCATCTTGTCACCATAGACCTTTCTAATCAACCATCCAAGTTGTCTTGGCCTGGAAATTTGTTTCACTCTGTCTTTTTGTGGGTTCTGCTACTCTTGAATTCATTTAGAGTCATTTTTTACAGGTATTTGGAGGGGTTTGGGGGAGAGCTCAAGCAAGTCACTGCTTTTACTTTGCCATCTTGGCTCCCTTCAAATCTACTTTTTAGAAGTTCATTTCTTCAGTGTACTTTTTTTTTCTATTTGGCCAATTTTTTTAAGAACTTGTTTTCTTTCTTTCTTTTTCTTTTTTTTTGTTTCAGTCAAAGACAAGATCTATTAGAACATCCATCATATTGGGCAGATTCTTAAGGAGTCTGAATGTTAGTAAGCTATTGGCTAGATTGTAAGCATCTGAGCAGTGGCTAGATTTTAAAAATCTAAAGCACCTTACTGGAGACAAGATGGACCTTATATACATTAAAATAGTAGGAGGGATCTGAGAGTGGCCAAGTAGTCTATGAGGTAATAGAATTTCAGGGACCTAGACCACATGACCAAGGGAGAATGGAGCCTAGATAGGATTAAGGGTGGGAAGTGGCCTGGGGCCATAGGGAGATCCATGATGAAAAGCCAGTTGATGGGATTATAACCTCAGAGAAATGCCAGAGATTTGGCCATGTGGGAAAGTCCAGGATTTTTCCTTTTTGGGGTCTAGATCCCATTCTCATTATTTCCCCCTCAAACAAATGGGACCCAAATTCTTTTGGGGTAATGAACTAAGGTCTCAACTTCTGAAACTGCTTCCTGCTGTCAAGGAGCATAGAGCTGTCCCTAACTTGAGGGGGTTCCAAAGAGGAGGTTGACTGGAATGGAGCACAGTTTGTATCCAGGGAAGGGTGGAAGGGGAAATTGGCTGATACCTGCTATTTGCTACCAACTGTTGGTGAATGACCTGTACTCTGGAAGACACAAATCTGACAGAAAAAACTGCAGGGCCCAGATATAAAGCAGGGACTAGATTTAGGGCCCAAATTTGAGAGGATAAAACATCTTTAGCTCTGTTTGGATTCAGATAATTCAGTTTTCCAACCATGCAGTATCAAATCCACCTCATAGCCAGACTCAGGAATAGCCAGATGGATAACATTCCCTTTCAAAAGAACATAATGGGGAAACTGAGCCAGGAGGATCACATCTTAGATTGAGGCTAAAATTGTCCTCTCAGCTCTTCCTGATACTGACTTCCCACCAGTATCACATTTTCTGAGTAGCTTGTGGCATTTCTCTCAAATGGTAGATTGTTGATTATTGATGGATTATGATCCATCAGACAACTCAAAATAAAATTCTATAAGCTTTTACCTCAAACAGCAAGTTTTTCTAATCACAGCTTAGGAAAACTTTTTCCAGGATTTACATCTCAAACTTCAATTTGTTCTCCTGTAAAAAGCCAATCATTAGAGTTTTCTATACACTTGCAAATCCTCAGCAAGCCATACATAACCCAAACAAGCTTTTTGGCTAGTTTACACATTAAAACAATAACCAACAATAGCCAAATTATTTTAGTGGTGACTAAATTATGAAAAGTTGCTTGACATAACTGATACAAAAAGTTCACCAATTTGAAACTTGATACAAACCCATTACCAATCAGGTGACTTCAGTTTTGTTAAATTAATTTCCAAATTACTTTACATAGAGAATCAGCATCTCATCATTAACAGTTAAAACTACAAATTTAAAAGAGCATGCTCACCCAAGTTCACAGGCTAGCTTCCTTACCTTGAGCAGGATGTGCTGGACCTGGGTGAAGCTTCCAAGCAAAGGTTGCCCTAGGACCCAAGGCCATTGTCTGTGGGGCTTATGTTATAGCTCCTGCCCTACCTCCTTCCTTCCTTTTACCAGGTGAGAGAGGGTGAAATCAAAGGTGAGGGGTAAAGGGTGAAACTTTCTTCTCCAAAGAGAGGGATTAACATACCCTCTTTGACTCAAAGGAAGGGAGTGGGAGTAAAGAGTGGTCAGAGTTGTAAAGAAGAGTTCCAAACTCCTTAATGATCAATCACAAAACCTCCAGAATCTGCCAAGATATTTTTAGCTGTTCTATGTTTCCCCTGTAACCTCCATGAAGGAGCATTCAGGGGTGTAGAGGGAAGGTAGTAAGTAAGCCTCAGGGAACCAAAAAGCAACTGCACTTTTCCCAATTCCCTAGAATCAAGAGAACTGACAGAATTGGGCAGACACTCCCTGATAGGGCATCCATCCTTATCCTTTATTCTGCGGAACGTGTACCCAAGTCCATAGCCTGAAACTGACCTAGTGGACCAAGAGCCTGAGAGCATCAGGCCAAGGGCAAGACAGCCTCATAACTGTCTGCCAGAAAAGCACCTCCAAGTCTTGATGCTTGGAGAGCAACCCCAACTGCAGAGCAAGAAAGGAGAGGTAGGGGAGGCCTACATACCTTCCAGTATTGGCTGGAGAAAAACTTGGAGTTAGGCAGTTTCCCTATATGGGACACCAAAATGTTGAGATTTAGGTGTTTAGGGGTGTTGGAATCCCAAAATCACAACACATGGATCCTGCCCAAAAGAATTCAACCCAAGTCTTCTTTCAGCCAAAGACAAGATTTAGTAGAACATTTGTCATATTGAGCAGACTCTTATGGAGTCTGAATGTTAATGAGCTATTGGCTAGATTGTAAGAATCTGAGCAGTGGCTAGATTTTAAGAATCTAAGCCTAAGTTTTTGCTTTCTACCATTATTTTCTGTTCTCTCTTTTCCAACCTATTGACTCTTGCATACCTCTCATTTCTTTTCCCAATTTTTCTTCTACCTCTCGTATTTGATTTTTAAAATCTTTCCTGAGCTCTTCCAAGAAGCCTTTCTGGACTTGAGACCGGTTCATATTCCCCTTTGAGGTTTCAGATGTTCACAATGTTGTCCTTTTCTGTATTTGTGTCTTGATCTTACCTGTTCTCATAATAAGAATCTAAGGTCATTGTCCATTTCTGCTTTTTGCTCATGGTGTTTTCCTATTTTTTTCCTTTTTTTTAATAAGTTGAGCTCTCCTGATGGAGTGCAGGGGGCACTGACCCAAGCTTCTTGTCCTAGAAGCCTGGGACCTGATCACTGGCATTGTGTGCTGAGGCCTGAGGTGCTAGGAATTGTAGGCTGTAGGGTTTTGACTGCTTAACTCATGCTGGTCTGGGACCAGCAATACTGGAACTCTTGGTATGTGGGTTGGGACTCTGGCCCCTGGGGATGTCTGCTTACCCAGGCCTTGCATTGGAATGTTTGGTTCCTGGTCACCTGGGCCTTGCACAGGTATGTTTTGCTGTTGGAGGATGTCTGTCAGCCTGGAGCTTTGCCTCCTGGAGTTGTGCTTCCCAGAGATGCACTGAGGCACAGGGTGTTTTCGCTGCTGGAGAATGTGTTGCATGTGGTCGTTTTCTGAGTTGGTGTCTACCAGTTTCCTTTCATGTACTGAGGCACTCTAGGGGTCTTGGTGTTGGCACTTGCCTGCTCCACATCCTGGATCTCAGGATTTTCCCCTGGTATTCTGAGGTGGGGCTTACCACTGGCTTGCTAGGACGTTTTCCATTCTGTACTGCTCCCCCTCCCCTAAAGTGAGAGAGGCCTTTCCCATTAATCCCCCAAGCTTCTTGGGCTATAAGACTGCTGTGTCCTGTCTGTCTGCTTGCTCAGCTGTTCCAGGGTTTTTTCCTGGGTTGTTATTTTCTTGGCTTTCAGACTTTAGTAAGAGAGGTTGAGAGAGACTTACTTCTTACTTCATTATCTTGGCCTAAAACATATTTCTGTATTAGTCACAGTGAAAAGAAGAAACAGGTAAAAATCAAGAAAAAGTATAAGGAAACTGCTTTGATTTGCATTCAGAGTCCATCACTTTTTTTTGGACATAGATAGCATTTTCTTTCATGTGTCCTTTGTACTTGTCTTAGATCATTGTGTTGCTGAGAAGAGATGAATCATTCATAGCTGATCATCACACAATGTTGCTGATACTGTACAAATGTTCTTCATTTTCTGCTTACTTTACAACAATTCATAGAAGTTGTTCCAGGTTTTTCTGAAATCTGCCTGTTCACCATTTGTTATTACACAATAGTATTGCATTACATTCATATACTGACGGGGTTGGGATCTGGACCCCAGAAAGGAAAAACTCTGGCCCCCAGGCCACTTCCCACCCTTGGTCCCACCTAGGCTCCATTTCCCACCCTTGGTAATTCTATTACCTCATGGACTATGTACTTTCCCACATGGCCAAATCTCTGGCAGCTATAGTCCCATCAACTGGTCTTTCATTGTGGCTACACCCAATCTCCTCTCCATTGTCTTGCCTCCCTACGGTCCCTGGTCATCTCCCACCCTTGGTCCCACCTAGGCTCCATTTCCCACCCTTGGGAATTCTATTGCCTCATGGACTACTTGGCTACTCTCCCACAGTCTTTCTGTATAGAAGGTCCATCTTGTCTCTATTAAGATGCTCAGATTCTTAAAATCTAGCCAAGGCTTAGATTCTTATAATCTAGCCACTGCTCAGATTATTAAAATCTAGCCACCATTTAGATTCTTATAATCTAACCACTGCTTATCCATGTTCAGACTCCTTAAGAGTCTGCCCAATATGATGGATGTTCTAATAAACCTTGTCTTTGGATGAAAGAAGGCTTGTGTTGAATTCTTTCAGGCAGGACCCGCGTGTTGTGATTTTGGGGTCCCAGCACTCCTGAACCCCTAAATCTCATCAATACCACAGCTTATTCAGCCATTCCCCAATTGATGGGCATCCTCTCAATTTCCAATATTTGTCCATGAAAAGGGCTGCTATAAATACTTTTGCACATATAGGTCCTTTTCCCTTTTTTATGATCTTTTTTGGATACAGACCTAGTGATGTTATTACTGAATCAAAGGGCATGAACAATTTTATAGCCATATTTGCCATATACACCATTGGGCATAGTTCCAAATTGCTCTCCAGAATGGTTGGATCGGTTCACAATGTCACCAACAGTGCATTAGTGTCCCAATTTTCCCACATCCTCCCCAACATTTATCATTTTCCTTTCTTGTCATATTAGCCAATCTGGTAGGTGTGAGATGGTACTTCAGAGTTGTTATTAATTTGAAATTCTCTAACTAAAAGTGATTTAGAGCTCTTTTTCACATGCCAATACATAGCTTTGTTTTTTTTTTTCAACTGAATACTGCCTATTCATTTCCTTAGATCATTTATCAATTGGGTTATGACTTATATTCTTACGAATTTGACTCAGTTCTCTAAATTTGAGAAATGAGGACTTCACCAGAAATACTTGCTGTAATTCCTCCCCCCTACGTATTTCTGCTTTCCTTCTAATCTTGGTTGCATTGGTTTTGTTTGGACAAAAGCTTTTTATTTTAATATAATCAAAATTATCTATTTTACATTTCATAATGCCTGTAACTCACTTATTTTCAACTTTAAGAATGTGGATGCTACACCACTTGATGCATATATGTTTGGTATTTCCATTGCTTCATTGTCTATGGTAACTTTTAACAAGATACAGTTTACTTCCCTGTTTCTTTTAATTAGGTCTGTTTTTGCTTATACTTTGTCTGAAATCAGGATTGCTACCCCCATTTTTATTTTTATTTTTATTTTTTTCTTATTTCAACTGAAGCATAATAGATTCTACTCCGGCCGCTTATCTTTACTCTGTGTGTTTCTCTCTGCTTCAAGTGTGTATCTTATAAACAACATATTGTAGGATTCTGGTTTTTGATCCACTCTGAAATCCACTTCTGTTTTATGAGAAAGTGAATCCCATTCACATTCACAGTTATGGTTATTAACTGTGTATTTCCTTTTACCTTATTTTTCTGCCTGCTTGTCCTCTCCCTTCACCCTTTCCCTCTTCATGAGTGTTTTACTTCTATCTACCACCTCCCCTAATCTGCCCTCCCTTCTCTTGTTCCCCCCCACACACACACTTTAACTTAATCTTCTCTTCTCCTACTTCCCTTCTGGTAAGATAGATTTCTATATTCAACTGATTTTGTATATTATTCCCTCTTTGAGCCAATACTGATGAGAGTGAGGTTGAAGCAATGCCCATCACCCAACTTCCCATCTCCCCCTCCAATGTAATAGTTCTTTTGCTGCTTTTCATGTGAAATAATCTATTCCAGTCTACCTCTAACTTCCTTCTGCATCAGTTGTACTCCTATTTCTCATGCCTTATTTATTTTTTTAGGTCATTCCCTCAAATTCACCTTACACCCATACCCTCTGTCTGTGTATATTCCTTCTATTTGTGCTATTACAGACAGAATTTTTAAGAATTACAAGTATCATCTTCCCATGTAAGGATGTAAACAGTTTACCTTTATTGAATCCCTTATGTTTTCTTTTCTTTTTTTTAGCTGTTTATTCTTCTCTTGCGTCTTGATATTGGAGATCACATTTTTTATTTACTTCTGTTTTTTTTTAATGAAAGCTTGAAAGCCTTCTATTTCCTTGAATGACCATTTTTCCCCTTGATGTATTGTTTAATTTTGCCAAGTAAGTGATTTTTCATTGTAGTCCTAGCCCCATTCCCTTCCAGAATATTATTTTCTATGACCTCCAATCTTTCAACGTTGCAGCTGCCAAGTCCTGTGTAATCTTGCTTGTGGCTCCCGAATATTTAAATTGTTTCTTTATAGCCACTTGAAGTATTATTTCCTTCACCTGATTTTTCTGAAATTTGGCTATAATGCTCCTTGGAATTTTTATTTTGGGATCCCTTTCCAGAGGTGTTTGGTAGATTCTTTCAATGATTGGTAGATTCTTTCAATGATTGGCAGATTCTTTCAATGCCTATTTTGCCTTCTGGGTTCAGGATATTAGGGCAGTTTTCCTTGATAATTTCCTGAAAGATACTGTCCAGGTCTTCCTTTGGGTTTTGGCTTTCACGTAGTCCATGATTCTAATATTGTCTTTCCTGAATCTATTTTCCAGATCATTTTCCACCCAAGAGGTATTTTACATTTTCTTCAATTGTTTAAGAAATTCTTTTGAATTTGTTTGATTGATTCTTGATGACTTATAGAGTCGTTAGCTTCTACTTACCCAATTCTAACTTTTAAGGAGCTCTTTTCCTCACTTAGCTTTTTTTTCCTGTTCTATTTGGCCATTTATACTTTTTAAGGAGTTGTTTTCTTCAGTGAATT
>NW_020954232.1:0-7215 GCF_900497805.2 Vombatus ursinus
TGGTTGAGGGTAGGTGGTAAAAGAATTTAAAGGCCAAACAAAGGAGTTTGTTTATGATCCTGAAGACAGTAGAACATCGTTGTTTGTTGATTAAGGAATTGACATCTTGGTGAAGGTGTTAATGTTCAGCCAACCTAGAAAGCAATTTGGAGTCATGATAAGAAAATGGCTTACATAGCTATTTTTGAACAAGAGATTCTGGTTTATTTTGAAAAGGCCCTTTATACACCAAAATTTTTTTTTATTCTTTTTTAGGCAGTTGGGGTTAAGTGACTTGCCCAGGGTCACACAGCGAATAAGTGTCAAGTATTTGGTCTGAGGCAACATTTGAACTCAGGTCCTCCTAACTCCAGGGCTGGTGCTCTAACCACTGCACCACCTAGCTGCCCCTATACACCAAAATATTAACATCAACACTATTTTACACTTAGGAAGAACTAAAAGTAATATAAATGCTCACAAAACTGTAGTTTGTGATTATATTATTATACCTTAAATAAAAATATTATCATTGTAAAGAAGCTTATGAGAATGGATGCGAAGTGAAGTACCATTAGGAAAATATAAATAAATACACAGAAAGAAGGACGGCTATGAAATTATAATAACCAAGCCTAACCCCAGTAGGGCCAAAAATGTGTTAAGAAACATAAAGTATCAAAAATTTTAAACACAGAAAGTATTTATTTGATGGATATCTTATAATAGAAAATAGAAAGCACAACTGAAATAGAAATATATGTATGCACGTGTGTGTGCACGTGCATGCATGTGCATGCGTGTGTTGTGTGTGTGTGTGTGTGTGTGTGTGTATCTTCTTCTGACAAAGATTAGACTAGACGGCTTATGATGTCCCATAACAAAGACTAATATGGAAATGTTTCTCATGATTTCACACAATTTCACATTAATAACCTGTATCTGATTGCTTACCATCTCAGGGAGGGAGGAAAGAAGACAGACAGGGAAGGACAGAATTTGGAACTCAAAACGTTAAAAAAGAAATGTCACATTGTTTTAACACATAATTGGGAGAAAATAAAAATACATTTTAAAAAATCTGATGTGCATGTTCTTTACACAAAACACTAAAAATAGCATCCTGATTTTTCTAAGTAAAGAATTACTTGTACTATAGTTTTCCTCAGGTAATATACAATGTTCCTGTTACTCTAAAAATAAATCCTGTTCTTATCAAAGAATACCTTGTGACATCAGAGATTTTAAAATGTAAAATTACTTTTATATTCTAATGTCATTAAGGTCACTTCAGTAAGAAAATTAGTTTTCTTTCTAAGAACTGCTTCTGAACATTATATTTGTTTATCTTCCCTACAAAACAAAATTTAAGGAAAAGCAGAATCATCTAAATACTCACAACAATGTCGCTGAGAACATTAGATGCTTGGTCATGCTTTAGATTTCCTTGAATGACATGACTTGAGAGCTCATAGAAAGCCTGCTGAATATCTAATGAAGAAAAAAAAATTAGCAGGCTAATTTTCATAATACTTAGGTTTTCCAACCTAAACCTCCATTAACATATGCTTGTGGTTATACCAAAACTCAATTCAGAAAAAAAATGTTGGTATGAGAAATTTTTTTAAACACCTTTAAATTTCTTTTCACTAGATAGAAAAAAAAAACTATTAAAAACAAATATTTAGGCTAGAAGATGAACTATTGAGAAGCAGAGATTCCACTTTTCCCTTATTTTCCTCCTAAAACAGTCCTATTTTTCTTTTCCCTTATTGCCTTATCTCTGGTATTGTTACCATCTCTGATGATTTTACAATTCAGCCATAAAAACTTTCTCAATTCTTCTCACACTCCATACTCCTTTCCCCATGCCTCACAGAATCCATCTCTTTATTCAAGGCTGAGATCAATCAGAGCAGCTAGGTGGCGCAGTGGATAAAGCACAGGCCCCAGAGTCAGGAGAGCTCAAATCCAGTCTCAGACACATAACACTCACTAGCTGTGTGACCCTGGACAAGTCACTTAACCCCAATTGCCTCGCCAGAAAAAAAAAAAAAGAGAGAGACTAAGATCAATCCATACAAGCAGGAAAAGGACCCACGTGTATTTATATTTATATAAATATTTACATTTATTTACATTTATAGCAGCTTTTTTTTGTGGTGGCCAAAAGTTGGAAATTGAGAGGATACCCATCTGTTGGGGAATGGCTGAACAAGTGGTGGTCTATGAATGTAGTGTAATACCACTGTACTGCACGAAATAATAAGTGGGCCGACTTCAGAACAACCTGTAAAGACTTGTACGGACTGATGCTGAGTGAAGTGAGCAGAACCAAGAGAATGTTGCACACAATAACAGCCACGTTGTGTGATGACTAATATTGATAAACTTAACCCTTCCCAGCAATTCGAGGATCTAAGACATCTCCAAAGGTCTCATGATTGAAAATGCTATCCACATCCAGAGAAAGTACTATGGAGTCTCAATGCAGATGGAAGCACATTATTTACCCCATCAGATTGAACAGCTTCTCCCAAAATGTCCATTTAAGGAGTCAAACTAGTCATGTGTCACTGTGGAGACTCTCCAACGCTCCCCTCAGATTTTCTAGGTTTGTACTCTGTTAAGGGCTTGTCTTTCTCAGTTGTCATATTTTCCAGAAACACTGGACTTAGAGTCTACAGGAGGCACTGAATGTATCATAATTTGTTGTTTGCACCCATGTGCTTGAGAGTCAAGACAGGTGTAGGCCAGATTTAAGATTCAAGATTAGTTAATTTAAGATTTACCGTTTCCAATTCAATGTCTCAAAGGTTTTGGTTAACGACTGTTTCAGCTCTTTCCCCACAGGAAATGTAAGCTCCTAAAAGTCAAAGTTTTCTTTTTTTTTGTATGTGTATTCTCAGCCTTAACAAATAGATGATGCACATACTAACAGAAAATATTTAAAATTCACAGGGAGAAAAAAAAGGTAAGCAATCTCAAGGCAAACAACAGAAACAGAAGTGGGAAGGAAAAAGGCTGTGCTGTTCTAGACCCTAAACAATGATCACTAAAGCAGTAATTAGGAAATCCTGTTCTAGTTTTTTAAAACTTTTAAGAATAAGATTTAATTGCCAACTGATAAGCAGTATCTGTCACCCTTTAAAGACCAATCCAAGTCTCTGATAACTAGAGAAATTACAGTATGGTTGGAGTTTGTGTAATAGTTCAAGGAGTTTCTTGAATTGGCTGGTACAGCCATTCCAGAAAACATGGAAAACTCAGTTATTAAACTATGCATACTCTTTCACATAGATATACCCTTATTAAACCTATGTATACAAAAAAATTGGAAAAAAGCAACACTCACTATTTAGGTTAAAAAATCTGTTTTTCTAAACAAAAGGTCAAAGCATAATACAAAAAACAAAGAACTACAAAAATGTCGTAACCTACCTGTGAAAGTCTTATTTTCATGGCCTTTATTTTCACTAAGCACACGACATAATTTCAGACTGAAATAAGACAAAATTCACAAGTCAGAATAATTTAAAAGGAATCTCAGTCACTGTGTTTGACAGTTAATTTTAAGACCATGTGTTTTAAGTTTAAAAGATACCTCGAATATGTTAAGGGTTTCTAAAACTTTTACTATGCCTTTTTATTGGTTTTGTTATTTATATAATATATTGTGGTTATAATTTACCTATTACTGAAGCAAACTTGCATTCCTGGAAGAATCATAATTGCCTAACTGCTAACTCCTTGTCTACTTTCTTCCCAAAATAAAAAACAAATGAATGTACAGTTAAGCAAACTAATCCATACATCTCAAAATATACTTCTAATTCTGAACCTATTTAATATAAAAAATACATAAAAAATCAAACTAAAAATAAATTTAAAAGTGTTTGTTAGGTCTGTATTATTTGTTACACGCTGGAGATGAAAATAATAGAGCCAGTAATCACAACAGGTCACCAACTGCAGACAGTATACATACATCAGTCAGTAAAGCGGCTGATCAATTGACAGCCACTAAAGATGGAAAAGATAAAGTTCTCACCATTTTATTATTTTATTAATGGAAATAATAAGGTTCCCTTACTATGTTTTGTCATTGGGAGTTTCTTATAACCAAAAACTGCTTTATGTTCTATTTAATATAAATTCACAGAAGCAGAGAGACTTCTGGGAATTATCACTTTAGGGTTCACTAAGGGGTTTTACTTTGTGGTAACTGGTTTTTTAATCAATGACTTTAATGTAGTTCAATGAGTCTTTTTTTAGAAGAAAAGACTACTTAGAAAGAAAAAAGAAAAATAAGTTAATGATTCTGCCTGTTCACATCAACAATGTGTTTTTCAGTTGTCCTTAGTGTACTACTAATATACGTTGAGTTAAGAAAACCTGTTTTCAAATCATATATTGGAATTACCTCTCACAAGCTGGGGAAAGAGAAGGCAGCTAAGTGGCATTATAATGGAGCTACCCTTTTCTTCCTCCATGCAAATGACCCTGGGCAAGTCAGTTAACCCTGCCTGCCTCAGTTTCTTCTCTGTAAAATGCGCTAGAGTAGGAAATGGCAAACCACTCCAGTATATCTGCCAAGAAAATCTCAAATAAGGTCATGAAGGGTCAAATACAACTGGAAAATGAGTGCACAATAACAACAAATGTAGAAAGGGCCATACTAAATCTACTACACCTCCGGGATTAATAATAAAAAGTAATATTTTTATACAGCCCCTAGTACATGACATCAGTGTGGGAAGTGCTTTGCAATTAAAATCTTATTTGGTGAAATGTTTGCAACCTTTCATATGTGTTAAGTGAGGCAGACCAGTTAAGTGACTTGCCCAGAGTCATATGGGTAGGCTGTATCTGAGGCTGGATTTGAACTAATGTCTCCTTGACTCTAAGCCTAGTTATGGCTACTCTTAGATATAAGTACATATACAATTTTGAAAAAAAAATCCCACTCTGTAAATGGTTGCAGACCTGCAGGTTCTAATTACTCACTCTCTCCCATCTTAATTTAATCAGTCACTAAATTATCACTGTCATCTTTTTTATATTCACCAACATTATTTCTGGCCATTATCACCTCTCAAATGTACCACTACCATAATTTCTAGTTGGCCTCTTTCCTATTCAATCTAACAACATTCTGCCAGATGCTGCCAAAATTGGCCCATATCATCCCATTACTCCAAAATCTCCATTTTTTACAGGTTTCTAGTTATATTAGTATCTTTGGGTTGGATTTTTGTAGTATTTCTACTATTTAAAAAATTCTCTGGTATATACATCTTTTTGCATATGATATTTCTTTGCAAAACTGAAAGAAATGAAAAAATGAGAATCATTGAAGTTGGTTTGTTAAACAAGTAAAAAGAAATAGACATATTTCAACAGAATTCTGTTGGCAATAGATATGGTAGGTTGAGTTCATCAAAAAAAATTTGTAACAAATGCTGTAGCTTCAAATTTTACTTTTCAACTTGGACTGAAGTAAATTACGTATGTCATTTATTTTTCAATATGAGTTAGTTCAACTGAATAACAAAATTATTTTTCATTTAAGATTTAGATATTTTTGTTATTAAAAGTAAATCAAAATAGTTCAATTAAAATAATCATTTATATGGAAGGAAATTTAGGGTTAAGTAGTACGTTACTTTTTAATATGAAATTAAATTTTTTGTGTGAGCATGGTGCTTAAATATTTCCATAACTTTTAATCCGAATTTTCATGCTGACTAAATGATAGCGCAAAATGACTTTAAATTTCGAAATAAGTTTTTGCATAAATATTTAAAAAAAAAATTTTTTTAATGTTACTGTGTTAGACTAGATATGTTTTATGAGTGGTCATTTCTTTGTATTAGGTAGAACAAAACACCTGGAAAAAAGGCTGTTGGAGTTATTGTAGCATGTAGTGTAATATGTGCATGATATATAATTTAACTTTTTATATATATGCCATATTTTTTGGTGCAAAAGTTTTTTAAAGATTACTTTTTGGGTTATGAAAGTCTTAAGCTTATGAAGAATCCATATTATACTGCAGTTCGATAACTAAGACTACATTAGTAAAATGCTTGTTGTTTGTTTAAACTAATTAATTTTAAATGCCACGTTTGATATCATTTCTGCAATTTAGTTAAAGTTTACATGGAATGAGTTAAATTGGGATAGAATTTTCAAAAAATGTTTTAAGTTTTCTCTACAACGGTTTTTTCACCAGAAAGCATTTCCGCAGAAAAGGTTATAACAAGGAAAGTGAAGGCCCAAACCGTAAAGTACTGAAATAAAAATTTTCAACATAAAATATTCCCCTTGTAAGAATAAAGCTGTCCTGTTTTTGCTCTTAAGGAAAATTCCCATTCCTCACTCACAATTCGATTTTCCCGATTTTTCCCAGTTCGTTGTCCACTCCGCCGGCACCATCGCAGCCATTTTCCCCGGATGAGAAAGGGAATTCTGGGAAATTTTACGCAATTGAAAAAAAGGACCTTAGCATTTGGGGGGAGGGGCGGATGCTTTAAAAACAGTTTAAAAAATACTCCCATGTTTATGAATAATGACACACGACATTTTTTTTGACATTCCTTTTTTTTTGGCTTTCCCCTTAGAAAGGACCAGATAAATTTCTTGCAGAAAGCAGGATTTTAGCTGGGACTGAAAAGAAGCCAGAGGAAATAAGGAAGGAACCAGGTTACGAAAGACTGTGTAAAAGCCCAGAGGATTCTATATTTGAACCGGAAGATAAATGAGAACCACATGAGTTTAATGAAATAGGTAGCTGCCAAGGGGAATCCTGTTAATCAGGAAGTAGATATCAAGCTTCATCATCAGTTCTAGAGTCACAATTCTGTGGAGTTAAATGACTTAAACTTTATGTTTTTACTACCTATTGGGAAATGAGCCTAATTAAATGTAAATCAGTTCCCCATGTATCTTGGAAATACAACTTATTAGAGAAATTTGGTGGAGAGTCTCCCCCCACCCAAATTTACCTGTTTCCCTTCTAATTTTAAGTGGAGAGAATTGTGTGAATCAAATTGATTACATCTTGTAAAAACTGACTCCATTTTGAGACTTAGGTTTCATTTTCCTGTAAATTCCACCAGCTTACTACTTATGGGAATTGACTGACATCCTATTTCATATTCCAAAAATTCCACCTGCTCCCTCCCCATTCTAACTCAGAATGTCCTTAATCTTTCCTCCAATTAAAAATCAAAT
>NW_020954233.1:0-10529 GCF_900497805.2 Vombatus ursinus
TCTCATGGGAAAAGTTGGGAGAACAATTCTTGGAACCAGTTGAAATAAGATTCTCCTGACTCAATTTTCCAATTACAGTATTTCTTCTTGAATGGAAAACTATCCGTCCTGGTTGACTTTGAGACTGGCTCAATGCAATTGGCTTTCTATATAACTCTAGCCTTGAATTAATATGAAGTTAGGGAAACATGATCCCATTTGTCTGATTCTCCTTTTATGAACATGTTAGGTACTCAGTATAAATGCAACAAAATTGATGTTTTAGGTAAATGCTGAACTGCCTCTGAGTTACTATAGTGATATGTCAGTACAAGGTTTGAGCTATTTGGCCTGGAATTTTATTTTTCCAAACAACTACCTAATCAATTTTTTTTTGCCTTGATGTCTCCTACTAGTTGTATGTTCCTCTGTAAATTAAGGACTTTTAATTTCTCACCATGGTGAGGGATAATTAGGGAAATGATACCAAGATTTGTGAAAGCAGGATATAATTCTGTTGCTTAGTGAGGTTAACATTACAACTGTCTCAGTATTGTGACAATGAAAAGAATAACATTACAATTAGCCTTATAGTCTATCTTCTAAATGCCATAAAGAGAGATGACATTTCCTGTAGGTTATTAACTTGAATATGACTAGAAATTGAAGACATTCTATTACAAACAACTGACTTGACATGCATGGGTTCAAAATTGATTATTCCATGTGTGTGTGTGTGTGTGTGTACACATTGAATAATATATCTATGTCTACACATAATCATCTTGGAACCTTTGGTTACAATTGAATCCAATCCAACAACTTTTGAATGAATAGATTTTTATTTTGAAGTCCATCAGCCAATAAAAATTCTTCTCTTAATAATTCCTTAACAGTTTCTCATCTTCCTAATCGGGGAATGAATAGTGCCAAGTAGCAAAATTGGGTTCTAATTTTCAATTTATATCTGAGATGAGATCTCATATATCAACCTGACAATTGACTAATGTAAAAATATCAATTGTCTGGTCTAAAAGTTTCCAAATTTGTTTTTTTTAATGGTAGAGACATGTGTTGCTCTAACTTTCACTATTTGACCTGTTTCTTGGCAAAGGAAAATTAACATTATGTTAACAACAATTTTGTAGGAACTTTTAAGCAGAGAAGAGCATTTTACAAACGACCTGAGAGGGGAAGAACTGCTCAGAGACTCTACCCAAACCAAAGAGCTGAATCAGATGGTGTGCCAGGAAGAAGAGAGCTGTATGAGATGAGACTTCTGAGCCTCAAATGAACATTTTTTCAAAGATAATTTCCCTTTTGCCAATGCACCTTTTATCTCTCAAGCTTCCTTAAGTGAAGAGACAGCCTCCTTTGCTTTGGTCAATGCAATTGATCTCTTTCCCTTCTTCCCCTCAAAATGTTTCTCTTTACAAGCCCCATACTTAAGAACTCTTCATAAAGTGTTTGTAATATCAGTTAGTGATTCATTGAGGAAACTTTGTCTCTCAATAAAGTTGGCCTTCTATATAACTTTTGTCTTGAATTGATATGAAGTTAGGGAAATGTTATCTCTTATGTCCCTGATTCTTTTATGAATTTCTACTATCATGTTAGATACTCAGTAGAAATGCAACAAAAATAGACCTTTTAGGCTAATGCTGAACTACATCTGAGTTGTTATAGAGATGGAGACATGCAAAAATCATTTCTCTTTTGTGTCATCAACTATTTATTGAATTAGGACTAAGGTTTTTCCCCCTTTTTGTTTTCTCCTCCAGAAATCAACTAGTGTGGGAACTCTTTCCAAAACACTGACACAGCCAGGATGGCTGAGATCTAATCAAAGACAGTAAAAGAAATACTAAGTTTGTTGACTGCATTTGTTCAGACAAGTCCAAGAAAATGTGGATCCTCTCTGTTTTTCAGGAAGATGATATAGGAAATTTATGAGTCTTTTTGACCAAGAATTGGGTGATCTATGTCACATACCCAAGGCCCACTCTCTCATTGTAATATTCATCCTCTCATGAATTGCTAACCAATCAGAACTGATGACCACTGTGAGGAACATCTACTCTTCAAAGGGCATGAAAACAGTGAGGCCAAAGCCATGGGAGACTTTGGTATAAGAGAGGTAGTTAAATGACCATCCTTTCATGAATAAATATGCTGGCCTTATTAATGAAAATTACTAAATTTCTCTGAAAATATCTGTCAAACAATTTTAATGTTTTGGTGGGATTCAAAATAAATGGGCTCCCTTGATGTGGCTAATTCAAATTGAATTTCTTTTTACACAGTTTCAGGATTGGCCTTCTTTGGAGTGTTAATTTGAATTGATGTGATGTCCACGTCCCAAAAAAGGAGCTGTCAGCTTTTCTCAGCTCGAATCAAAATCTCTGCTAAAAGAGACTGGAAGAAGTTTATGTGATCCTTGATGGGTAACATGAGGTGTTCAAAGAACACTGAATGATCTATATGAAAAAGAAGTTCAACAAGAGTTCCATATCCATTGCCCTAGTAGCTCAGGTCCTCTCCCCCACTTCATTTAGCAGACTTGCTTTTCTTTGGCATATTTAAGAAAACTCCTTCCCAGAAAAGGGGAGGTGATATTGTCAGGGGATATCTCGTTTTTCATAAAAAGGTAGAGGTGAAATTTTTCTTTATAACTATGGTGGGACTGTATTTAACTGAGAGTTCTTATCAACTTGTAGTGATTCTGACTGACAAGATGTGGTGAAGAAAAGTCTAGCTATTACAGAAGTTGAGAGGCTTCTAAAATGGCCTCTTATGTGGAAATATTTTGTAGGTTTCAAGGAGAAGGTCATATTGGTGGTAAAGCCAGGGAACATTTAGTGGGTGTTGGCACATAATGGTCCCTGGCTTAAGTCTACCACTGTGGCCTTTTTTAGTTCCCAAAGTCATTTGATGCCAGAGGCTGATGACCCATTAGCCATTTTACAACAGATAGCCTTGATGCAGAAGAAAAAATTGCTAACTCTATCAGAAGTGCATATGGAGAGGTCTTGATGTTCTAGGAGCTGCTTTTGTTCATTATCATCACATGACAACAGGAAAAGCAAATTGTGATTCCACTGCAGGTGCCAAAATGTGTTCTGTGGCTCTTATGTTCTTTTGTTTGCTATGGGCCATAATCCTGACTTTGCATGAGGAAGCCAACGCTGAACTTCAAAGAGGTGGCATCCCCCATCACATGGCCTAAATTGTGAGACTTTGACATTTAGCCTGAAGGAGGAAGGAAAAACATGTAACTTTTGACTTTTTTCTTCCTCCCCATTCTCATTTTCATTTTATTCATGTTTTATTGCCCTTTTCCCTTTTTCTTCTTTAGTACTACCGTGAGAGGACTATCTGATTATTTTAATGGTGGAAGGTTTTGGAGAATATCATCAGGACCTTGGCAGGAAGGGCTGCTATGTGGTAAGACAGCTGTTTCCTTAAGCTGGTTGTCTTAGTCTGAAACAACCTTTTGCCCATAAACAGCTCACTTCCTCAGCTGCCTTCTCAGAATATGACATTTTATTACCCAGTCACCTCCACATGATAAACCTGACAAAAAGCTTGTCCTATTTTTAGGTCCTCCAGCTATGAAGGATGTGTGCAAATGTATGCAAAACATTAGTGCTTTAGCAATGAATTTCAGACAGAGATTACAAGAAATAATTTTCTAAACCAAATACCAAATGACTTTTAAAAAAATTAAACTTTATTGATTTATAAATGGTACTTTATTTTCCCCCAGTTACATGTCACGATAATTTTTAGCATTCATTTGTACAAGATTTTGAGTTTCAAATTTTTCTTTCCTCCCTCCCTTCCCCTCTTCTGAAAATGGTAGGCAGTTTTGATTTGGTTTATACATGTGTTAGCATTCAAAAGTATTTCCATGTTAGTAACAGTTGTCAAAGAAGAAACAGATAAAAACATGAGAAACAAAAATGAAGTAAGTGAATAAAAAACATACTTCTATCTGCAATAAGATTTTATCATTTCTTTATCTGGATATGCATGGTATTTTTCTTCATGAATCCTTTGTACATATCTTGAATCATTATGTTGCTGAGAATGCATAGTTCATCATAACACAACACTCCTGATACTGTGTGCAATGTTTTCTTGGTTCTGCTCATTACAAGTATTAAGTGAATTTTCTGAAATCTGTCTGTTCATCATTTCTTATTGCACAAAGATTTCCTTTACATTCATACAACACAGCTTTTTCAACCATTTCCCAATTGATGGACATTCCCTCAGTTTCCAAATTTTGCTACCACAGAAAGGGCAGCTGTAAATATTTTTGCTCCTGTAGGTCCTTTCCCTTTTTTTATGATCCTTTGGTATACAGACCTAATAGTGGTATGGCTGGATCAAAGGGTATGCAATTTGGTTACCCTTTGGACATAGTTCCAAATTGATTTCCAGAATGGTTGGACCAGTTTGCAATGCCACCAACAATGGATCAGTGTCCCAGTTATCCCCCATCCTCTCCAGCATTTATCATTTACCTTTTTTGTAATATTAGACACTCTGCTTGGTCTGAAGTGGTATTTCAGAGTTGTTTTACTTTGCATTTCTCAAATAAAAAGATTTAGAGCAGTCCTTTTTATGTATATAGATATCTTTGATTTCTTCATCTGAAAGCAGCCTGTTCATATCCTTTGACTATTTATCAATTGGGGAATGACTTGTATTGAGGGCATGCAATTCTTGCCAAAGATGTATTTCAGAACATGGATTCAGTGTGTGCAGTATGGTAAGTTCCAAAGGCCAGATTCAATGAGCTGTAGATGGTCCAGGGAGTCCATTCAGCCCTCCTTTTAGGGTTTTGGAACTTCGGCCTCTAATTTCTTCCTAATTCGTGTCTTCTGTAAACCATATTGCATCTATAGCAACAGGGGCTGATTGATATGATTCTGGCAATTAGGATATTTTTCTTACAATATATCACAATACATTCTCCCAGAGCCCCAAGAATAATTTTGTTGAGGGGAAGATGGCATCTACATTTCTACTGAAGTGCTGCTCACTGTCTGATGCTCCTTTAATCTTCTGTTCACCCATTTTCTCCTAGTTTCTTCATGCCTATTTTCTGAGATTCTGAGGAAAGAGGATTAAGGACAGACTTAAGTGTATTGTTTTTCCTTAGTTAATATGATGGGTTTCAATTCTGGGTCAAAGCTGTCTGCAGTCCCACCTGCCTATGTATTCCCATGGTGATGATTCCTTACAACAACTTGTAAGGTTCTTCCAAACATGATTCCTTCTCTCACAATGCAGTAATTTGGCCTCAACTTTCCTTATTTCCCTCCAGTATGAGTTGACCCTTATCAATTGATATGGTGTCTGGCTCTGTCTAGCTTATTTTCATTACAGTATGTTATCTTTTCTGCAAACCTTTGTTGGAGTATTTTACCTGGAAATGGCCAGAAACACAGCACAAAACACAAAGACAACAAAATTGCAGCTTATTCAACGAGATAGTTACATATTTCACCAGAAGTTGATGACATTCAGTATATCTCATTCACAATGTGAATAGTAATATTTGTGTTATACCGAAGTTAAAAAAAAAATGAAGACTGCCTATAATAGCAATCAAGTCCAATAAAAAAATGCGTGGTCATAAAGATAAATGTATTTCATTAGGTACAGGAGCTACAGAAAGGATGTCTCTTTGTTCTATACTTTGTTACACCATGTCAAAAGAAAAAACAATTAGTTATTGGGTTCAAAAAGGATGGTGACTTTCACTAGGCCTTTGAAAGTATTCCTTTTATAGAAATTCTTTTTTAAAACAAACTCTAAAAAGAAAGAACTTACTGAAAAAATCAATATTGCAGGGGTTTCTGGATTCCATGCAGTGTCCATAAACACCAAAATGTTGAATTCTGCTGTGAAAATGTTATTTTGGTGTTCAAAGATTATTGTGTAAATTTAGTTTTGAAGATATTGCTCTGTGACATTGGAAAAAATAGATACATCAGTTGTTTGTACAGGAAAATTAGCATTTTGTTCTAAAGAAGGTTATAGATATAATGAAACAAATGAAAGCTTGCACATGTTTTAAAACTTAGAAAATGTTCTTAACAACTAAGTAGTAATCATCAATCAATGAAATCTTCCCATTGTAATTGAGAAAATCTGAGTAGAAACAGGAAAAACAAAATAGAGCTCATTCTGAACAAATCCTCTAAGTAAGATTGAAATGTCTTAACAATTTACAAAATGAATTAAAAACAAATCTAGAAGATTTGACAAAAACAGAATATCATTATCAAGGGGACAAAAATTTAATATATTTTATTGTAGAGATTGCAGGTTCCTTAGTTTATTTTCTTGGATTTAGCTGTCTACTGCATGAAAGTATCTATGCTTTTTGTCCATGACCAGAGTCCACAAACTGTTCAGCTGATCTTTTTAAACTCAGAGATATGTATCCTTGAAGTAACATCTTTTCTTTTTAAATGCATTCCAGTTGAGGAGGTTTTCTCCAAATATTTATCACAGTCAAATGTTATCTGAGTAAAGCTGTTTATAACTGCCAGAGATAAGATTCAATCCATTGTAGTAATGTTCAATAAAATCTGATCAGTTTGATTTTCTGGTATAAAATGCATGTGAAAAATCAGTGCAGGTCTAACAGAGTTAAATTCTTGTGTGTAACAGATATGGGCAGAACAACTGATTACACCATTTCTAATTATTGTGCAATTTTAAAGAGATTTTAATATTCAATATCATTTACAAGGTATGGAAAATGTAATTCATGTGCTAGTGGGGAAAAGTTTGAAAAAGATGTTTGAGGACAAGAATTGTTAAATCAGACTTTCTGTTTCATAATATAATGAGAGACAAAGAGAAAGAAAGAAAAATAAAGAGAGAAAAAATACAGAAACAGAGTGAGAGACTGAAAAGGGAAGTGACATTTCAAAAGCTTTCTTATATTAAAGCATTTAAATTAAGGAATGTTAATCCACCATTTGAGAGTTTCTTCAAAATTGCTTCAAATTGGAGTAGGAAGAAAAAAACAAGCTAGGTGATATTCAAGATGAAAGTGTAACATAAGCAAAAGTGACATCCCAAATGTGAAAATAACTTGATGACTGAAATCAGAAAAATCAAAATAGAAGCAAATGAGCAAAATTTTGAAAGAAAAGAGAGCTCTGAGTACAAGTCTCTTTAATATCAAAGAATGTGTTAAAAAAAAGAAACTTTTTAATTGAAAATAAATTCCACTCAAGAACTGCTATAAAATTCTTGGACAATGTGTTAAAAATACACAGAGACTGAGGAGAGATTACGTGTAGAAATAGCTGACAAATAAAAAACAAACAAACAGGAAATCACATTAGATTTCCAGATGAAATATCAAATGAAGAACCTTCCAGAAATCATTGGTGGATAGGCTACAAAAACAAGATCTACTTTAAAAAGTTTGGGATATCCTAAAAAGAATTCTCATCAAATATTTGAGAAAATGTGCTTGATATCCATAAAATTCAATGAATAAATGGAAAAGCACAAAATAGAAAATAATTGGCAAAGAGACATGAAGGCCAGAAGAAAAACTCCAAGCAGAAATTATACTTACCATTCTTAATGGGACCAACCATGAGATGCAGCACAGTTGGTGAAAGGTGAGCAAGCCATCTGAAGAGTTCATTCAGAATCTTGATGCAAGAGCCATTGAAAAATACAAATGTCTGAAGAGAATCGAGTGATAATCCAAAATGGATGTTTCTTCATCAGAAGTAATTCCAATTGGATTTCATAGCACTATATACCCAGAGGCAGACAAGTGGGTGCTGCACCACAATGTCAAGATGATCTCCAAAACCAGCAAAAACCATGATGACAGAGGATAAACATCCATACAGAAAAAAATAAGCACAAAATCAGCATTGAAGGAAAACACCCCAAATAAGTTTCAGAAAAGCTAAAAAGGAAGGAAACTCTCTTTTTTGAAAATAAGTTCCACTCAATACTTGCAATAAAGCTTCAGTTCTAATGAAAAAATACATAAAATGAAAGAAGGATTGCCCACCAAGAAAATCTTCAGGGCACAAAAAACAAAACCCTAGAGTACATCTCCAGATGAAAAACCAATGAAGAACCTTCTGTTAATCCCTGATCCAAAGTGATAACCACCAGCACAGAACAGGTTCCAGCACAATGCATATCATTTGGCAGAGTAGAAAACTTCTCAGAAAGGAACAAGGTCATGGATGCTCAGGGTTCCCACCACCCCTATTTGCAGAACTCCTGTCCTCCCACCAATCACTTACAATTTAAAGGAAATGTCTTAGACAGACAGTCCCACCTGAGGAAATATGGCAAAGCTCAACTCCAAGGAATTGAGGATCCATTTCACACCATGATTCTCTTTTGTCAAAGATCTAAATTAGCAGCAGAGAAAAATGAAGAATGGCTCTCTAACATACTGTGAAACACTATTCAAAATTTCCTCTAATTTATGAAAAGGAAATGAACTGAACTTTTACCAAAGGCAGCATAAGAAAGCCTGACTTTAAAAGCAAACCAAAATTATTCCAACTTCCTGTACTTTTCAGGACAGTTGCAGGAAAATACAAAATCTAAAATATGAGGTTGCTCCTACCTCTATTCCAGGATAAAACTTCACTCACCTCCTAAGAAGTGAAGCCCCCCACACACAGTAGAGAATCACATCCAAATTCCAATTCCCTTGGAGAATCTAAACTTTCCATAATACTAGATAGCCACAAAACCCAAAGTTTGGGACTTAGAATTTAGAATTCTCACCAAATGCTTGAGAAAATATGATTGATATCTACAAACAAAATTGGAGGATTAAATGGAAAAATACAAACTAGAAAATAATTGGCACTGAGGCATGGAAGGTAGAAGAAAAACTTCAAGCAGCAATTGTACTTACCTTCCTTAATGGTACCAGCCTTGAATTGTACCAGAGTTGGGGAAAGGTGAGCAAGCCATCCAAAGAGGTCATTTATGAATCATGATCCAAAAGCCATTGAAAAATACAAATGTCTGAAGAGAATCGAGTGCAAAAATGGATGTTTCTTCATCAGAAGTAATTCCAATTGGATTTCAAAGCACTATATTCCCACAGGCAGACAAGGAGGAGGGGGACCACAATGTCAAGATGACTTCCAAAACCAGGAAAAACCATGATGACAGAAGATGATTATCCAACAGAAAAAAATACGGCCAAATTCAGCAGGAAATGACAACCCACCAAATAAATGAGTCTCAGAAAAGTTGAAAAGGAAGAAAACCTTCTACTTTGGAAAATAAGTTCCCCTCAAATACCATGAGAAAATTTCAGCTCCCATTAAAAACTACACGAAATAAAAGAAGGATTACCCACCAAGAAAACCTTCAGGGCACAAAAAACAAAAACCTAGAGTAGATCTCCAGTTGAAAAACCAATGAAGAACCTTCTGTTAATCCCTGATGCAGAGTGATAATCACCATTGCAGAACAGCCAAAGTTTCCAGGGAGAAAGTCCCAAGAGGATCTACAAACTACTTTTTGAAATGAAATGTGAGATCAGATGTTTACAGAAATTCTCCAACATTCCTCAACAAAGCTAGGTTTGAGCACAATACATTTCAGTTGGCTGAGAAGAAAACTTCTCCAAAAGGAACAAGGTTATTGATGCTCATAGTTTTCCCCTCCCTATTTACAGCACTCTTGCCCTTCCCCAAATCAATCACAATTAAAAGGAAATGTCTTAGACACACAATCCCACCTTGAGGAAATATGGCAAGGCTCAACTGCAAGGAATTGAGGATCCACTTCACACCATGATTCTCTTTTGTCAAAGATTTAACTTAGTAGCAGAGAAAAATGCAGAATGGCCCTCTAACACACTGTGAAACACTAATCAAGCTTTGCTCTAATCTAAGAAAAGGAAATGAACTGAACTTCTACCAAAGGCAGCATAAGAAAGCCTGACCTTAAAACCAAACAAAACTTAATCCAACTTCCTGTACTTTTCAGGCCAGTTGTAGTAAAATATGACATCCAAGATATTAGGTTGCTCCTACCTCTATTCCAAGATAAAACTTCACTAAGCTCCTAAGAAGTGAAGCCCCACACACACAGTACAGAATCACTCCCAAATTCTAATTCCCTTAGAGAATCTAAAGTTTCCACAGTGCTAGCTAGCTACAAAACTGTAGTCTACTCTGAAAAGGTTGGGACTTCCTCAATAAAATTCTCACCAAATATTTGAGAAAATATGATTGACATCTATAGACAAAATTCAAGGATTAAATGGAAAAATACAAACTAGAAAGTAATTGGCAATCAGACATAGAGGCTAGAAGAAAAAATTCCAAGCAGTAATTATACTTACCATCCTTAATGGGACCAATCTTGAGTTGTAGCAGAGTTGTGGAAAGGTGAGCAAGCCATCCAAAGAGTTCATTCAGAATCCTGATCCAAAAGTCATTGAAAAATATAAATGTCTGAAAAAAATGAGCAAAATTTTGAAAGAAAAGAGAGCTCTGAGTACAAGTCTC
>NW_020954234.1:0-15626 GCF_900497805.2 Vombatus ursinus
CCCTCAATATGTTCTTGGAAATTAGTTCCTACTATGAACCCTTTTATTTGACACTTGAGAATTTGAGTCATATGCATCTGATTTGTTGACCTTTTGATATAATCCCTTCGGAAATTGTCATACATGCCTGAGTATGATAAATTGTCTAACTATAAGTAGGATAAAGGAAAAAATGAGAGGCCATGGGGCAGGTAAGTTTATTGAGAGATCAGTATGATTTATGAGTCTCCAATTCCAAACATTTGATTTCATTTTCATATTGGAAGTTAGATGTGAAAATCTTCACTGCTTGGAATTTCACTTTCTAGTAACAGCCCTGAGATATTCAGGAGGCTGGATGGATTTTTGCTGTTTGTTAAGGCCATAATTTTCCTATGCTTCCTTTACTAAATGGTCTGATAATCTACTTTTTTGGAGGAAGATTAAAAAAATTTTTCCACAGTCTTAGATGGTCTCTCATCTTTTTCATAACTCAGGAAACTGGTGATTGTTTGAGACTTTTCCTGCAAAATCTATACCAATTAACTTTCATTGTATAGTTATGCTATTTTGTTGTAGGAGGCAGATTTAGCCAACCTGTAAATCGTGGTGGAAGTGCCATTTATTTTAATAACCCTAATTTTCTTTTGATGGTTTCCCCTCTATTGATTAATACTGATTATTCTAAAAATGTGTATTTTGGAGAATTTTTGGAGGAATATGTACATTTTTTGTTTTTGCTTTGTTTTCTTAACTTATCTTGAGTTATCAACAATCACTTCCACATGCTTTTGAGTTCTAAATGTTTCTCCCCCTTCCTCCCCACCATCCTTGCTGAGACAGTGCGCAGTCTGATAGAGGCTATACATATACATTCCTATTAAACATATTTTCACATTAGTGATGTTGTAAGTAAGAATTAGAACCAATAGGAACAAGCACCAGAAAGAGGAAACAAAACTCAGTAGAAGAAAAAAATAGGAAATAGTATGCTTCGATCTGCATTCAAACTCCATAGTTTGAATCATGAGGCCTTTGGAGATGTCTTAGATCCTTGTATTGCTGGGAAGGGTTAAGTTTATCAATATGAGTCATCACACAACATGGCCATTATTGTGTACAATGTTCTCTTGGTTCTACTCACTTCACTCAGCATCAGACCATACAAGCCTTTCCAGATTTTTCTGAAGTCAGCCTGTTCATCATTTCTTATAGCACAATAGTATTCCATTCCATTACCACAACTTGTTCATCCATTCCCCAATTGATGGGCATCCTCTCAACTTCAGATTCTTTGCCACCACAAAAAGAACTACTATAAATATTTTTGTACATGTGGGTCCTTTTCCCTTTTGTATGATCTCTTTGGGATATAGCCCCAGAAGTGCTATTGCTAAGTTAAATGGTGTGCACATTTTTATACTCTTTGGGCATAGTTCCAAATTGCTCTCCAAAATGGTTGGATCATTTCACAGCTCCACCAACAATGCATTAGTGTTTCAATTTTCCCACATCTTCTCCAACATTTCTCATTTTCTTGTTTTGTAATGTTGGTCAATCTGATAGGTGTGATGTGGTGCCTCAGAATTGTTTTGATTTGCATTTCTCTAATCAATAGTGATTTAGACCATTTTTTCATATGACTATAGATGACTTTAATTTCTTCATCTGAGAACTACCTGTTCATATCCTTTGACCATTTATCAAATGGGGAATGATTTGTATTCTTATAGGTTTGACTTAATTCTCTATATATTTTAGAAATGAGGCCCTTACAACCATAGAGATTGGTTGTTACAATTCTTTCCCAATTTTCCACCTTCCTTCTAATCTTAGTTGTATTGGCTTTGTTTGTGCAGAAACTTTTCAATGTGATATAATCAAAGTTATCCATTTTGATTTTCGTAATGTCCTCTATCTCCTGTTTGGTCATGAATTCTTCTATTCTCCATAAATCTTATAGGCAAACTATTCCTTGCTCTCCCAGTTTGCTTACAGAATCAGTCTATAAATCTAAATCATGAACCAATTTTGACTTTAATTTGGTATATGGTGTGAGATTTTGATCAATGCCTAGTTCCTGCCATACTCTTTTCTAGTTTTCCAAGCAGTTTTTTTTTTTTTATCGAAGAGTAGATTCTTATCCCAGAAGCTGGGGTCTTTGGGTTTATCAAGTAATAGATTATTTATAGTCATTAACTACTGTTTCTTCCATACTTAACCTATTCCACTGATCCACCACTCTATTTCTTAGTCAGTACCAAGCAGTTTTGATAATTGCTGCTTTATGATACAATTTAAGATCTGGAATGTCTAGGCCACCTTCCCCTGCATTTCTTTTCATTAGTTCCCTTGGTATTCTGAAACTTTTGTTCTTCCAAATGAATCTTGTTATTATTATTTCTAACTCTATAAAATAATTTTTGGTAGTTTGATTGGTAAATCAATTAGCTTAGGTAGAATTGTCATTTTTATTATATTAGCTCAGCCTACCTATGAGCAACTGATGTTTTTCCAATTATTGAAATCTGACTTTATTTGTGTGAAAAGTGTTTTGTAATTGTGTTCATATAATTCCTGGGTTTGTTTCAGTAGGTAGACTCCTAAATATTTTATAATGTCTGCAGTAAGTTTAAATGGAATGTCTCTTTCTATCTCTTGCTGTTGGGCTTATGTAGAAATGCCAATGATTTATGTGGGTTTATTTTATAGCCTGCATCTTTGCTAAAGTTGCTTGTTATTTCAAGTAGTTTTTTACTTGATTCTCTAGGATTCTCTAAGTATATCATCATGTCATCTGCAAAGAGTGATAGCTTTGTTTCTTCTTTGCCTATTCTAATACCTTCAATGTCTTTTTCTTCTCTTATTGCTAAAGCTAATGTTTGCAGTATGATATTGAACTACAGTGGTGATAAAGGACATCCTTGTTTCATCCCCAATCTTATTGGAAATGCTTCTAGCTTGTCCCCATTACATATGATGCTTGCTGAAGGTTTTAGGTAGATGCTATTTATTATTTTAAGGAAGACTCCATTTATTCCTACGCTCTCTAGTGTTTTTAATAGGAATGGGTTGTATTTTGTCAAAAGCTTTTTCTGCATCTATTGAGATGATCATTTGGTTTCTGTTAGTTTTGGTGTTGATATGATCAATTATGTTGATAGTTTTCCTAATACTGAACCAGCCCTGTATTCCTGGTATAAATCCTACCTGGTCATAGTGTATTATTCTTGTCATAACTTACTGTAATCTATTTGCTAATATTTTATTTAAAATTTTTGCATCTATATTCATTAGAGAAATTCATTTATAATTTTCTTTCTCTGTTTTGAATCTTCCTGGTTTAGGTATCAGCACCATATTTGTATCATAAAAAGAATTTGGTAAGACTCCTTCTTCATCTGTTTTCCCAAATAGCTGATACAGTATTGGAATCGATTGTTCTTTAAAAGTTTGATAGAATTCATATGTAAATCCATCTGGCCCTGAAGATTTTTTCCAAGGGAATTCATCAATGGCTTGTTCAATTTCTTTTTCTGAGATGGGGTTATTTAAGTATTTTATTTCCTCTTCTGTTAATCTAGGCAATTTATTCTTTGTAGATATGTATCCATTTCACTAAGATTGTCAAATTTATTGTCATACAGTTGGGCAAAATAGTTTTTGCCCATTCAGTGTTCTTTGAACATCTCATGTTACCCATCAAGGATCACACAGATTCCTCCCAATCTCTTTTTGTTTTTAATTTTTTTATTCATCAATTTATTTTTAGTTTTCAACAATCACTTCCATAAGCTTTTGAGTTTTAAATTTTCTCCCTATCCCTCCTTGCCTCCTTCCCCAAGATGGTGTGCAATCTGATATTGGCTCTACATATACATTCCCATTAAATATATTTCTCACATTAGTCATGTTGTAAAGAAGAATTAGAACCAATAGGAGGAACCACAAGAAAGAAGAAACATACCTCCCAATTAAAATTTCAGGCATTGAAGAGAAGTCAGACACCATGTCAATTGAAAAGAGTCAGCTGGTAGAAGAGGAAACTGAAGAATCTTGAGGCTAAAGTGCTGCACTTTGAGAGAAGGAGTCAACTTTGAAAGAAGCCTACAAGCAGTTAGAAGGAATCATCAGTAGACAGATGTGGCTCCAGATAGCTTTGTCCCAGAACTGATCCCTCATTTTAACCAGGGAAAAACAAAACATTGAAACCTAATCCTAATTCTCCATGCTCAGAATCTCAGAAAAAAATGCACAAGAAAAACTAAGAGAAGAATGTGGGTGAACAGAAGGTGAAAAGTAGCATCAGGAAGTGTGTAGCACTTCAGTAGGAATTCAGATGCTCTATCTTTCCCTAAAAAAAGTACTCTTGGGGCTATGGAAGAATGTATAGTAATTTATAGTTAAAAGTGATCAAATTGTGAGAATCTTCTCTATGAGCCCCTGTGACTGTAGGTGTAATAGAGTTTATAGGAGACATGGGCTAGGGAGAAAATAGATGCCAGAGTTCCACAACCCTGTCAGGAGTGTTGAATGGACTCCCTTGACCATCTGCAGCTCACTGAATCTGACCTTTCGAACATTACACATGGTGCACACTGAATCTGTGTTATAAAACTCATCTTAGGTGAGAAGTATATGCCATCTCAAGGGAGAAATAAATGTCTGGGAATGTAAGTGGGGCTCAAAAACTGAAATCCTCTTTGATCAGGATTGAAGATGGGGCAAAATGATACGCTCACAAGTCAATAAACATAATAAAGAAGGAGGTATAGTTTGCCCTCTTAGAAAGCTATACAGCAATGGTAGGATGACGGCAAACTTCTTTGCATTCAGCCTCTCTCATTTCCATCTGAAATACCATTTCCATACCATTTGTTCAGGGTATGACAACTCATACCTCATACTTTGGGGCACCTACCATCTTTGAGGGGCATGGAGCCTAAATGAGATTTTTATTATTGTTGAACTAAGAGAACCAATCAGGTTTTAGGGAGGAAAGCAGCTCCATTTGGAAAGCTGATTGGGAAAGGCAGACCAATCTAGATATGAAAAATCAATTATTATGATGCTTAAAATATATACTAGGCAACTACTTTTTAAAACTGATATAAAAGGACTACATCACATTAAAGGCTTCAGTTATATTCAGTCAGGCAATTAAATCTCAAAGTTCTCACCAAGTGCAATTCATCGATGAGAATCATTGCTATAATCCCAAGAGCTCTAATGGAGATACAAGAAATTCCAGTGTGAAGATGGCAGAGTAGGTTAGAAAATTTCAAACTCTCAAGATTTTCCTCTACAAAAGAGATGAAATAGCACCTCTGGGTGAACATAGATCCTTAAAAAAAATAAGAAGAAGAATATGGGCAGAAAAGGGGTCCTCTCAGAACTATTGGAGAAGATCTGAAGAAAAATCCCAGGATGAGATTTCCTTCCTGTGAAGAGCAGAAATCTCCAGGCTACATTCACTTTAACAAGTGGCAAGTTACTTAACCTGCAACAAGCCCTGGGGTGAGTTGTTTTGGGAGGTTTCCTTGGTCCCAGCCACAGGAACTTTTACCCCAGGCTGAGTGAGAGGAGTTGGGTGTCTGATGTGGGGAAGATCGAGGGAACGTCTGTTGGTGGAGAAAGCCAGACGCAGTTGTGCTGTGGAGACACCGTGGGTGTGAGAAGGAACCAGCACACACCTGGTAATGCAAAAGAAGTGGGGTGGGATACCACCGGCGTTGGGCACTTACATGAGATTGGAGGTCTTGGTTTGAGTTCAAGGTCAGAAGGGAGAACTGAAGAGGATTAGAGGCCAGAGGCACCATCCCCCAAACCCCAGAACTAGAGGGTGATTATAAAAACTAAACTATTATCAAAAAAAATGCACAGGGAAAGGAGAAAGAATCCAACCACAGAGAGCTACTATGGGAATAGAGAAGATTGGGGTGCATCTTCAGAGGAGGATAATGAAGGAAAGAAACCCTCTTGTACCCCAAAGAGTAGTGTCAAAATATCACCTGTCCCAAAAGAATTCATTGAAGAACTTTGAAAAGATTTTAAAAATCAAATGACAAAGATTGAGGAAAAACTGAAAAGAAAAATAAGAATAATACAAGAAAAACAAGATTATGAAGAGGAAGTCAACCAATTATAAAAGATCCAGAATTTTAAGGAAGAAAATGACTCCTTGAAAATCAGAATTGTGCAAGGAGAAGCCAGTGAAGTTATAAGAGATGAAGAATTGAAAAAAACAAAATAGAAAGAATGAAAAAATAGAAAATAATGTGAAGCATCTCACAAGAAAAACAATGGATCTAAAGAACAGATTAAAAAGAGATAACTTAAGAATAATTGGACTACCTGAAAGTTGTGACAAAAAAAAAGAATATTGATATAACAATACAATAAATAATTCAAGACAATTGTTCTCAAACATTAGATCAAGAGGGGACAGTAGAAATAGAAAAATCCACCGATCACTAACTGAAAGAGATCCTATGAGGAAAACTCACAGGAATATTATAATCAAATTCCAACATCCCCAGATCAAGGACAAAATATTATGACCAACAAGAAAAAAATGTATATATGGTGTTGCCACAATCAGAGTCACACAAGACCTAGAAGTGGTGATACCAAAAGCCCGCAGATCTTGGAACACTATATATTGAAGAGCAAAAGAACTGGGCTTCTGGCCAAAAATATCACACCCAGTAAAGCTAAGCATAATTCTCAATGGAAAAAAAAAAGACATTTGATCAATTGTCAGACTTTCAGGTCTTTGTTAAAAAAACTAAAAACAAAAAACATAATCCTGAAGTCAATAGAAGATTTAACACACAAGAGCCAATGACCAATTACAAGGGAATAAATAAGGATAGAATGTTTAGCTCTTATGTACGAAAAAATGTAAAATCTTTTTCTAAGATTGTTACTAATAATTAGGTGACATAACAAAGATTGGGATAGATCTGAGTATGATATGACTTCAAAAAGTAAAGCAATTCAAGTACAGTCTAAAGAGTAATTATCTTTTAAAAATGAGATGTGAAGGTTTTGCTGCTCATGGAATATATTACCATATTTTTCTTCAGAAATTATAAAATGAGATTGGTCTTGAAAAGGAAAGTTTTTCAGGGTCTAGATGTCTGGATTATGTCTATGCAGATAGGATGCACTCTGAAGTATGAAAATAAAAATAACAATTATTGGCAGAAAGACAAATCATTGGTGTGAGGATTTCATAGCATGAGGTGCACTGTGCAAAACACCAAGGAATTTCTGAAGAAGTTTCAAAATCTGTTTTGACTTTCACTTTCTAGAATTCTAAAAAAGAACCTTTCACATGAGATATACAGTGTTGATCTTTGTGAAGAATGGATGGTTAGGCATTGTTTTCTAGATGTTGTCTCACCAGCTGACCTCAGAGAGAAGATTTTGGGATCCCCACTTTGATGAACTTCATAATCCATTGGCCATCGAAGAAACAGTGGATCTGGAAGACTAAAAATGATCCAGAAGGGGCATAGGAGAAAAAAAATTATCTTGAGATCACAACAATAGTTTTGAGTCATTGTGAAATAACAGCCTTTCTGGAAGCATTCCTAGACATCTTTGTGAATGATGAAGCCTCATTCTCATTTTTAGGCTTCAAGGAAATTTAAAAATTGTTGAACTCACATGAGTCTAAATCATATCCAAAATGAAGAAGAATACAAACTTTCAAGTATAAAGGCTGGCTGCAGTCTGGTTTGACAGATGTTAGGTGCTATAAGGACAATGTGAGTTGCCTGAGAAGGTCTAGAATTTAGTTTGGATGTTTTTCTCACCCAACTTCTCTTGCAGGAGGTCAAACATCAAGGTTGGTCACCAGAAGTTAACAGAAGATGGAGTTTTTTGCAGAGCAGACAGCAATGTCTACTATTCTTTTGAAAGAGGTGTCTGGCTTTCTTGACATATTCAAAATGGCTCCTCAAATGCAATACAACTACAGAAAGGCTCCTGTCATTTATGGATTTCACTGCTAAGATGAAGTCTGTGTCCCTTTCAGTAGGACAGGTAAAGCAACCCAGGAACTGCCAAAAGCAAAAATTTGCAAGGACAAGGACCAGAGGTCACCTGAACACCGGTGGAAATCAGAGACAATTTCACAGACTGTGTTATTGAAGCACTGGTCCCGAGAAGCAGAATTTTGGGGACTTCTCTCTTGAAATATCAAGGCTTAATGGAACAGAATCGGCCAGTTCTCAAGTGATTCATTTGGGATTTGGATGGTACTGTGTACAATAATGAATTCAATAGGAAGGCTAGCCTATCTCAAGACCTGACATGAAAAAAAATTTTGATGCATCATCCTTAGGAAATTCTCCTTTTTACTTCTCCCAACCTATGATATGGACATAGAGGAAGATGGAAATAAAATAGGGGAATAATGCAATTGTACAAGAAAGAGAATGGTAAGGATTTTCTGGAAAGTTGTCATTGGGTAAGGTGCTGGCTTTAAGAATTAATTGGGCAAGAAAGTTCATAAATTAAATACATGCCCACAAAGTTTTTCTGTTGTTGTGGTGATACAATAAAAACATGATGAAGAGATGAAAGCAGACGAGGTTATTTCCAATGATGAGCCAGGAATGGTACTCTAGGATGAATTTACAGAAGAAACAGTGTGTACCTCTTGCAGAAAATTGGCAGTTTGCATCCATTTACTTTTATAAAAAATTATCCTCTGGATCAACTATTTAAGACAAAAGTGTTCTGGTTTTGGAGAAAGGATAGCTTAATGTCTCAAGAGAAATACCCACCTCAAAGCAGAACCTTACAAAAATTGGAAGTAATTATTTGAAGTAGTGGGAAACATAGAGATTATGTGCAAATAGAGATGGCTTGCTTCATTCTTCTTTGGATCTATCTGTTGGGTCAGATATCATAAAATCACCCCTAGGGTCAGGTTTTATTTAGCAGCACAATCCATTGAAATGCCAACATTTTTAAAGGAGTTGATTTTGTGATGTAAATTTGAGTATAATATATGGTGTTCCTAAATAATATTTACTCAGAATGACCTTCTGTGCATCATTCCTCTGGTTTCCTATGACAGCTCTTTCCTGGGACTCAGGTGTGTGACAGTCATTTTCCTATAGATATCTAAAAGGACTTGAGTCCATAAAGGATTTTAGGTAGAAGCCAAGCAAAAACATGCATTTGACTGATGTGGAAATCAAAAGAATCCATATTCAGTTTCCTTTCCTCTCTTCCAATTAGGCAAGAAGCAGTTTTAAGTTTCTCAAACAAAACAAGAAAAAAAGCTAAATTGATATGCCTGAAAATGGATTTTTAAGTGGGAAAATATCCTTATGGGGTTCCTGATTTCCTCTACCATTTGGGTGATCCAAAGAAAGGAAACCCTGTGACACTTGAGGGTCTTAGGCGGAAGAGGATAAGAGAAGATTTAGATTCAGTAAGATTTGTATGATGTATTGGTAAGGATACAGGCCCAGGTGTAGTTACACAGGGAAGAGCCATGTTGCTAACAATGAAAGCAGAAAGTACTTTTCTTCCAAAGGGGATTTGAAGAGACCATTTTCAGAAACAAAGGCATTTTGCTTATACCATGTTTGGATCATCTCTTTCTTGGCAAGAGAAGACAAAAGGGCAAAGGATGACCCTGAGAGCACAAGAAATCATAACATCAACTTTCAATGGGACTGGGTCATACTGGAAGATGGACCCTATTTTAAATTTCAGTGTTCTTTTGACATTTCAAATAGCTAACCATGGGAAAATGCAAGGATTTGAGTGTTCATCTTTCCTCAGTGGATATAAAAAGAGGTGGATCCTGAGATGGAAATTTTTTCAGTTCCTGGAAAAATGGATCTTCTTGAACAGGAAGCACAGAGAATCATGGAATCAAAGGAAAGTTTAAGTGTGAGAAGACCAAGTCATTTCTGAGTGGATATCATGGCATTGGGAGCACTGCTGAGTATCAAGAACACCAAAGAGTTTTTGCAGGAGAATGTGTGTCCTTTTTACCTTATGCTATCTCAGATTTAGAAAGGAAACCTGAATATCAGATGCACAGAATTATGTCCTTGTCAAGAACTGGTGGCCAGGCATTGTTTTTCCAGGCTGATTTCAGATGCCTGGTGGATGTGTTTAACCTTTTGGCCCTCAAACTCAGCAAGACTGAGTTTGAGGGCCAAGAAGATATTCCAGAGGAATCCTAAGGGAAAAAAGTTGTAGCTTTACATTTTTTCGTGAGGGTCTTAACATAAGTCCATACAATGAGTGTTCTGCCAAAGAGATTTTCAAATACTAGTCTTGCCAGCAGGCTTCATAGGGATCTACCTATTTAATCGGTCATGGAGTCCATCTTTAGGCCCTTCTGAAATTCAATAACAGTTCATCTTGACATGAGTCTGAACATGAACCCAGGTGAAAAACAATAAAGTATCAGAACAATAATTGGGGAATTACCTGAGATGGTCTGTAAATGTGTTTTGATGTTTTATTCTTATTCATTTATACTTTGGCACAGAAATCAATGTCCAATCATTGTGCACTTCCCTTTGAAAGGAGGCTCTAGGTTTTTTAGTTATTTTTTTTCCCTCAAACATAGCCCAGGAGATTCCAGAAGACTCAGGAAAATACTCCTGTTTCTGGGACTTCACTGAAATAACAGGAAAGTCATATTCCATACAATCAGAAATGTCAGAGCAGCATGGTGAAACTATGGTGAACTTGAGAGGAGCATACCTTTGAGACTTTGCTTTTTGCCCCTCCTTGTTCAGTTTTTATCTAATCTGAAATCCGGTCATAGTTGATCTGACATTTTCCTTTGGAAAAGTGACTGGGTTTCTGGAATTCTTTTTTTTTTTTTTGGTGATGCAATCAGAGGATAAGTGACTTGCCCAGGATCACACAGCTAGTAAGTAACAAGTGTCTGAGGTTGGATTTCAATTCAGTTTTTCTTGACTCCAGAGTCGGTGCTCTATTCACTGCACCACCTAAATGCCCCTGGAATTCTTTTTAATCCTAGCCTCCACTACCATTTTTGCCTAATTATTGCAAACCTCTTTCCTTTTTTACCTCTCTTCTGCATATCTTCAATCCGTCTACACAATAATGGACTGTCTCCTGGACAAAGATTTCCTTTTTTTTTTTTTTTGCTTTAAATAATATTTTATTTCCCCTCAATTACAAATCAAGAAAATGTTTCATATTAAATTTTATAAGATTTTGAGTAGCAAGTTTTTCTTCCTCCTTCCCTCCCCCCCTTTCTACTGAAAATGATAAGGAGTTTGATAGAATTTATGCCTTAATCATCATGTAGGGGAATGGGTTGTGGGGGTGGAGACAAGATGGCAGAGGGAGAGCAGTGACTTGTTTGAGCTCTCCCCCCAAACCCCTCCAAATGCCTATAAAAATGGCTTTAAACAAATTCTAAAGCAGTAGAACCCACAAAAAGACAGAGTGAAACAAATTTCCAGCCCAAGACAGACTGAATGGTTGATCGGAAAGGTGTATCACGCTGGGCTAGGAGAGGAGCACAGTTTGGCATGGGCACGAAGGCCACAGCAAACCTGCAGCAGGCCTCAAAGGACTGAATCACAGGCAGCTGGGGTGGTTTCCAGACTTCTCATCCCATGAATGCCAAAGACAACTTGGAAGGTCAGTGGGAAAAGTCTGTGACTGCGGTGAGAGAAGGAGCTAGGTCTCAGCTGCTCCTGGGGCTGTGGCTGTTTCTTGGGCTTCTGGCCCACAGACTGAGGGGGAATCGAGTGGCTGATCAGAGGGGAATTGAAGGGATCTCTTTGCCAGTGCTGACGCAGGAATCTCTTGCTTTATCGATGCTTGGATCTGGGTCACAGCTGTGAGGGGTGGTCCTGGGGTGAGGAGGAATGCTGGTGTGGTGAAGCTTCTTGTGACAGTGGAGAGAAAACACCTCCCCCCTTATCATAGCACCTTGGAAGAACTGAAAATTTACAGGTCCCTAGAAGTATCTCTGAAAACAGCTGTACAAACCCCCGAGGCTTGGGACAGTACATTCTCCACATTGGAAACAGACTTTTATCTTGACAAAGAGTTTACAACTCAAGTAGTTGGCTGGGATCATGAGTAAGCAGCACAAAAAGAATCAGACTATATTATCTTACTTTGGTGACAAAGAAGATCAAAACATACAACCAGAAAAAGACAATGAAGCCAAAGTTCCTACATCCAAAGCCACCAAGGAGAATGTGAATTAGTCCCAGGCCTTGGAAGAGGTCAAAAGGGATTTTGAGAAACAAGTAAGAGAAGAAGAGGAAAAACTGAGAGTGTTGCAAGAAAGTCGTGAAAAACAGTCAACAGCTTTCTAAAGGAGATCCAAGAAAATACTGAAGAAAATAACACCTTAAAAAATAACCTAACCCAAATGGCAAAAAAGGTCCAAAAAGCCAATGAGGAGAATGCCCTAAAAAGCAAAATTGGCCAAATGGAAAAGGAAGTCCAAAAGATTACTGAAAAAAAAATACTTCCTTAAAAATTAGAATAGAGCAATTGGAAACTAGTGACTTTATGAAAAATCAAGACACTGTAAAACAAATCCAAAAGAACGAAAAATTAGAAAATAATGTGAAATATCTCATTGGAAAAACAACTGACCTGGAAAATAGATCCAGGAGAGAGAATTTAAAAATTATTGGACTATCTGAAAACCATGGTCAAAAAAAGAGCCTAGACATCATCTTTCAAGAAATTATCCAGGAAAACGGCCCTGATATTTTAGAACCAGAGGGCAAAATAGAAATGGAAAGAATCCACCGATCTCCTCCTGAAAGAGATCCCCAAAGGAAAACTCCTAGGAATATTGCAGACAAATTCCAGAATTCCCAGGTCAAGGAGAAAATATTACAAGCAGCCTGAACGAAACCATTCAAGTATTGTGGAAACACAATCAGGATAACACAAGATTTAGCTGCTTCTACATTAAGTGACTGCAGGGCATGGAATATAATATTCCAGAGGTCAAAGGAGATAGGATTACAACCAAGAATCACCTACCCAGCAAAACTGAGTATAATTCTGCAAGGGAGAAAATGGTCATTCAGTGAAATAGAGGACTGTCAGGCATTCTTGATGAAAAGACCAGAACTGAATTGAAAATTTGATTTTCAAATACAAGACTCAAGTGGAACATGAAGAGGTATACAGGAAAAAGAAAATCATAAGAGACTTATTATGGTTGAACTGTTTAGATTCCTGCATGGAAAGATGCTATTTGTAACTCATGAGACCTTTGTCAGTATTAGGGTGGTTGGAGGGAAAAAATTATATGTGTGTATATAGATAGATAGATAGATAGATAGAGGGCACAGAGTGAGTTGAAGATGAAGAGGCAATATCTAGAGAATAAAATTAAGGGGTGAGAAAGGATTATATTAAGAGAAGGAGAAAGGGAAAGGTAGAATGGGGTAAATTATCTCGCAAAAAAAAACAAAAAAGAAAAGGCTCTTACAGTGGAGGGGAAACAGGGAAAGGTGAGAGGGGATGAGTGAATCTTATTCTCATAGAATTTGACTTAAGGAGGGAATAACATACACACTCAATTGGGTATGGAAATCTGTCTTACCCTACAAGAAAATGGGGGGGGAGGGAACAAGAGAGTAGGAGGATGATAGAGAGGAGGGCAGATTGGGAAAGGGGGTAATCACAAGCAAGTACATCTGAGGAGAGTCAGAGTCAAAAGAAAGAATAGAATAAATGGGGGGGTGGGATAGGATTAAGGGAAACAATTTTTCACAGCATGTCTACTATGGAAGTGTTTTGCATAACTGCACATATATAAACTATATTTAGTTGCTTACCTTATCAATGAGGGTTGGTGGGGAGGGAGGAATGGAGAAAATTTGGAACCCAAAGTTTTAAAAACACATATTTAAAAAAATGTTTTCATATGCAACTGGGAAATAAGAAATGCAGGAAATGGGGTACAGAAATCCACGCTGCCCTACAGGAAAATTGAAGGGGAAGGTGACAAGAGAAAGTGGGGGGAGAGATAGAACGGAAGGCACACTAGGGGAAGGGGTATTCAGAATGCATGCCATTTTGGGGTGGGGGGAGGGGCAAAATGGGGTGAAAATTTGGAACTCAAAATCTTGTGGAAGTAAATGTTGAAAACAAAAACATAAATAAAAATTATCGTAAAAAATAAATTATCATGTAAAATATATTTCCATATTCATTACAGTAGTGGAAGTAGAAACACATCAAAAAGATAAAATAAAAACCGTAAGAAAGAATAAAGTGAAAAATTGCTTTGATTTACATTCAGAGTCCATCAGTTATTTATCTAGATATGGATAGATTTTCCTTCATGAGGGTTTTTTTTTACTTGTCTTGGTTCATTGTACTGCTAAGAGCTGAGTCAGTCTTTCAAAGTTGAACATCACATGATTATGCTGATACTGTGTACCATGTTTTGCTGGTTCTGTTCATTTCACTTTGCATCAATTTGTACAAATCTTTCCAGGTTTTTCTGAAATGTGTGTATTCATCATTTCTTATTGCTCACTAGTATTCCATTACATTCATTTACTGCAGCTTGCTCATCCATTCCCCAGTTGATTGACTTAATTGTCAATTTTTTGCCACCACAGGTATGGCTGCCATAAGTTGTTCTTTTCCTTTTTTCCCCTTTCTCTTCTTTCTTTCTTTTTTTGGCTATGTGGGTCCTATCCCCTTTTTTATGATCTCTTTGAGATGCAGACCCAGTATGGTACTGCTAGATCACAGGGTATGCACAATTTGGTTGCCCTTTGAGCATAATTCCAATTGCTCTCCAATATGGTTGGATTAGTTTTCAACTCCACCAACAATGTATCAGTGTCCCAATTATCCCATATCCTCTCCAATATTGATCATTTTCCTTTTTTGTCATATTAGCCAATCTGATTGGTTTGAAGTGGTATATCAGAGTTGTTTTAATGTACATTTCTCTAATCAAAAGTGATTTAGAGCACATCTTCATATGCCTATAGATACCTTTGATTTCATCATCTTAAATTGGCTTTTACGGCCTTTTTCAAAGACACTTGCTGACTTTCTTTGGGAGATTGGGTTATAAGAAAAGAAAAAATACTTCAAGACCCTTTTCTCTGTCATTTCGAACTTGGCCCCATTGGAATTACAGAAATAAAGTTGAACAATCAAAATTTGTAGAACATGTCAAACATCCTCAAAGATTCCGGAGTTTGAAGATTTATTATTTTAAGATTATGAAGAAGAAGTCCTGAGACTTTGGAGCAATTCCAGGCACTCACTCCCTTCTGAAAGATTTGAGTAAATTTTGGCGGTATCGTTCTGTAGACTTTGTTTTAAGGAAAAAGTAAGGATTAAATTTCATAAAATGTTTTAGAAGTAAACGATGTGACTAATAGCTTCACTGTTCTATGGAAATGAAGGAAGGCATCTAATTTAGCAGAATTCCAGAGTGAAGAAAGGAATAAAAAGTAGTTAAACAGTTACTCTTCTTTGCCATTTCAGTTTTTATCTGATTTTGTTAGTGATCTTCACTTGCCCATCTCTAGCAAATTAAGCTACATCTGATTGGCAACATTCTGACTCAGGGTCCCTCCTTGACACTGCAGCATGTTTGGCAGTCTCTCTAACAA
>NW_020954235.1:0-11154 GCF_900497805.2 Vombatus ursinus
TCTTTCCTTGGAGAACAGGTAACTTCCTCCTCAGTCTAGGTCCTTCCTTTTTAGGAAGAGTGTCATATATTTTTACCAGCCTTTGTTATCACTTCTCTGCCATGGACTTCCACACTAAGGAGGAAGTTACCTGTTCTCCAAGGAAAGAAAATATTAATCTACAAATACAATTAGATAAGGAATTATGTACATAGGACCACAGGAAATAATGTTATGTTGTAGTAATTGGTGAGTCCTAGGTGAGCTGTACCAAGGTGGCTTGTGATATCAAAACCCGCTGTCAAACAGATAACAACCAAGAAGTCTACTCTCTTCTCATGGCATGTATCTAAGATACCACAGAAAATTTCTCCAGACCTGTTGAAGCATATGACTACTACTCACTTCTGGTGATCCAAATGGAGATATATTTTATGAAGAATTCACCCAGGACAAGTGCTCACATGGTGGTCAAAAGAAGCAATACAAGGACACTCTCAAAGTCTTTCTTAAGAACTTCATAATTGACTGTGTGACATGGGAGACACTGGCACAGGACCTCCCAGCATGATGTGCCCTCATCAGAGAAGGTGCTGTGCTTGATGAGCAAAGCAGAATTGAAGTAGCTCAAAAGAAACATGAGATGTGCAAATTTATAGAATCCACCCCAAATGTTCACATGGACAATTTGTGCCCAACCTGTGGTAGAGCATTCTGAGCTCATATTGGTCTGAGAAGACACAGTTGGACACACTGTAGCTTGACTCTAACATAGTGATGTCATTTTGGTCCTCTTCAAAAATAAAAGACCACAGCAGCAACAACAACAACAAAAAATTATATTCCCAAAAGGATTCTATAAACCATTTTTTAAGGAATATAATGTTTAGAATTATAAAGGGGCGACAAGAAATTGAAGGTCTTAGGTGGCATTATCATCACTGCTACAAACTAAAACAAGGGCTCATGAAGAGAAAAGCATTTTTGGAAGTGAACAGCTACTTAACAAGGTAATAACTAAGATCAATATTTGATTTCTGTTTTTGTTCAGTTGTGTCCAACTCTTTGTGATCCCACGGACCACAGAATGAGAGGCCCTTCTGTCCTCCACTATCTTTCAAAGTCTGTCCAAGCTCACATTCATTGCTTCCATGATACTATCTCTACATCTCATCCTCTGCTATCCCCTTCTCCTTTTGCCTTCAATCTTTCCCAGAATCAGAGTCCCTGTTAATGAGTCTTGTCTTTTAATTATATGGCCAAAATACTTAAGCTTCAGCTTCAGTGTTTGTCCTTCCAATGAATAATCAGAGTAATTTTTTTAAGTATTGACTGAGTTGATCTCCTTGGTGTCCAAGAGGATTCTCAAATGTCTAGCACTAGAATTTGAAAGCATCGATTCTGTGGTGCTCAGTTTTCCTTATAGTCCAACTCTCATAGACATACATTACTACTGGAAAAAACCATAGCTTTGACTTTATGGAACTTGGTCAGCAAGGTGATGTCTTTGCTTTTTACTATGCTGTCCAGATTTGCCATAGCTTTCCTTCCTAGAGCAAACATCTTTTAATTTAATGGCTACAGTCACCATCTGCAGTGATCTTTGAATCTAACAATATAAAATCTGACACTGCTTCTGTTTTTTCTCCTTTTATTTGACAATAAGTGATGGGTCCAGAAGCCATGATCTTAGTTTTTTTTTTTTTTTAATGTCAAGCCTCAAGCCAGCCTTTATACTCTCCTCTTTTTCCTTCATCAAGAGACTTCTTAATTTTTCACTGTCTGCCACCAGAGTGGTACTGTCTGAATATCTGAGATTGTTGTTTGTTTTTCTTGGAAACCTTATTTCTGGCTTTTGATTCATCTAGCCTGGCATTTTTCATGATGTACTGTACATGTAAGTTAAATAAATAAGGTGACAATATACAGCCTTGTCATACTCCTTTTCCAATCTTGAACCCATCAGTTCTTCCATATTTAGTTTTAACTATTGATTCTTGCTGCATACGTGTTTCTCAGGAGACAAGTAAGATGATCTGGTACTCCCATCTCTTTGAGGACTTGCCACATTTTGTGGTAATCCACACAATTAAAAGCTTTGCTATACTCAAGAAGAAGAAGAAGATTTTTTTTCTGGAACTCCTTTGTTTTCTCCATAATTCAGTGAATGTTGGCAATTTGGTCTCTAGTTCCTCTGCCTTTTTGAGAACCAGTCTGCACTTATGGTAATTCTTGGGTCACGTATTGCTGAAGCATAGTTTGTAGAATCCTAGCTTGCCAGAATGTGAAATGAGGGCAATTGTTTGATAGTTTGAACATTCTTTGTTATTTCCTTTCTTTAGGATTGGGACATAGGATTGGGACCTTTTCCAATCCAGTAGCCACTGTCAAGTTTTCCAAATTTGATGGCATATTGAATACAACACTTTTAACACTCTCATCTTTTAGGATTTCAAACAGTTCTGCTAGAATTCTATCCCTTCCACTAGCTAAGCCCACTTGAATTCATTCTCTGTGATGTATGGCTTTAGGTCAGTAACCACACCATTGTGGTTATCAATGATGTTGAGATCTGTTTTTTTGTATAGTTCTTCAGTATATTCTTGCCACCTCTTCTTAATCTCTTCTACTTCTGTTAAGTTCCTACCATTTTTGTCTTTTATCATGCCCATTGTTCATAAATATTCCTTTGATATCTCCAATTTTCCTGAAGAGATCTCTTCCCATTCTATTGTTTTCTTATATTTCTTTGCACTACTCATTTAAGAAATCCTTCTTATCTGTCCTTGCTTTTCTCTGGAATTCTGCATTCAGTTGGGTATCTTTCCCTTTCTCCTTTGCCTTTCACTTTCCTTCTTTCTTCAACTATCACATCTGAGCCCTTAAAGCTTGTCATTGTCTCGACTACATATGCATAAAGGATGTTATTGGGTCATACCTATAGTGTCTAATGGTTTTCCCTACTTTTTTCAATTTAAGTCTAACTTTTGCAATAAGGGGCTCATGATCTGAGCCATAGTCAGCTCCAGGTTTTGTTCTGAATGTACAGAACTTCTCCATCTTTGGGTGCAAAGTACACAATCAATCTGATTTTGATATTGACTATGTGGTGATATCCATGTGTTGAGTTGCCTTTTGGATCTGTAAAAAAAAAAGAGTGTTTGCTATGACCAGTGATCTTGACAAAACTATTAGTCTCTGCCTGGCTTCATTTTGTACTCCAAGGCCAAACTTGCCTGTTATTCCAATTATTTTTTGATTGTCTACTTTGGCATCCCAATACCCTATGATGAATGTGACAGCTTTTTAAAATATCATTTCTAGAAGATGTTGTAGGTCTTCATAGAACTGATCAACTTTGGCCTCTTCAGCATCAGTGGTTGTTGCACAGACTTATATTACTGTGATGTTGAATGGTTTGCCTTGGATTCTAACAGATATCATTCTGTTTATTTCTATATCATAGCTTAAAATACAGGATAGACAGAATTCTGTTTAGGGACAGTATGTAACTATAGAGGGCTAATAAAAATGTATGTGCTGGAGTCTTCAAAATATAACCAAAAGAAGTTTAAAATAAAAAAAGAGGAGAGAGAAAACTGTATATATATGTGTGTGTGTGTGTGTGTGTATACACACACACACACACACACACACACATATATGCCAATAGATACTCTGTTGTTGTTCTTCAGTTGTTTCAGTCATGTCTGATTCTTCATGACCTCATTTGGGATTTTATTGGCAAATATACTGGAGTGATTTTTCATTTCCTTCTCCAGCTCATTTTATAGATGAGGAAACTGAGGCAAACAGGGTCAAGTGACTAGCCCATGGTCACCCAGCTAATAAGTGTCTGACCAGATTTAAACTTATCATCCTCCTGACTCCAAGGTCAGCACTCTATCCACTGTGTTGCCCAGCCGCCCCTCTCTAGATGTTCTAGAGAGTTGTTCTGATGTGGGAAAAAATAGCAATAGAGCCCTAAAATCCATGTGACACTAAAATCCAAGGAAGCAACCTATACTAAGACTCATGGCTCAGCTTTCTATATACAAATGAACAAAGTATAAGTTGCAAGAAAAGTGAACTAGGGAAAATTTTATTTGAAAGTTAAAAGATCTGGTGAAATAAAGCAATAGCTGGATACAGTTCTAGAAGGATAGACTTTACTTAAAAGGAACATAGCAGTTAAAAATGGAGTGAAGGTGGTGATGGTGATGGTGCTGGAATAGCACTATATATTACACATATATGCATTAAATGTAATATATATACATATATATTTGTACCAAACTATATGTGTGCAAGCTATTTATACTACATATGTAATAAATATTAATGTAAGGAAATCCAGCATGAGGAATTCAGGGAGAATTAGGGGATTATGGTGAACTTTCGGGAGAATATCAATGTTGGCAGAAAGAGAAGCAATATTGTCATCAGTATATGCTACAGATAGGGGTTCAGGAAAAGAGTTACATATCTGGCACCTAATTATGATGTAGTAGTAATAGAGGACTAATTACTTGCACATCCAGTGTAGCTCTCACTTTCTCCAAAGAAAAGCAACTAATAATTATTTTTTGTGCTTTAATGATAAATTCATCTAGAGGGTCCATCTGTGGAAAGAATGGAGAAACCAGTGGACAACTTTTGTTGATCATCTGATTTTCACTAATAAGGAAAAAACTTGTTGCTGAGGTGATAAAGATGGGAACTTTGGGTAGAGGACAGTGAACACTCACTCAACCTTATAATTTATGAAACAAAAGGAAAGGAATGTTAGAGATAGTAGATTTTTGAAGAGTTCAGAGAAAGTATAGGTAGGATGCTATGGACTAAAATTGAGTCATCTCAGAAAGGATGAGAAGTCCTCAAGAATGAATTTCTAACGCCATAAAGAGAATAATTCCACTTAATAGGCAAAGGTTGAGATAATGAGACAGATTCACAAGGAAACCTACTAACCAAGTTGGATTTAAAAAAAATACAGAAGCTAGAAGCAAGGGCAGGAAACAGAAGATGAATACAAACGTGTGTTAGAACAGTCAGAAGAAGCAGAGACTGATAAAACAAAACAAAACAATGAAGTCAACTTTTTTTTCCTAATGCATTACATGCCTTGGTAGTACTAATCCAAGGCCCACTTACATTGGGAAGTTAGTTCTCTAAAACTATAATGGAGAAAAAGGGGAGGATGAAAAATGGGATTGGATCGTGGCTCATTGTGGCTGGGACAATGTGAAGTTTGAAGCGAAGGTTCAGCTTGACAGCTCTACTGTCAAGTAGAGCTACTGAAAGCTTATTTGACTTCTTTTGCTCCCAAGGAAAATTATCATTGGACAGGAAATGCCAGAAGAAAAAAATGCATAACAGAGAGCTGAGAGCCAAGATAAGTAGGGAGATAGAAAGAACATATTCTTGATGGTTTGAGTTGCCAGGCTTAGATGAACTAGGGTATTGAAAAAATTGGCAGATGTAACGATGGTGATCTTTGAAAGATTTGTGGGGAAAAGACAGGATTTGGGAAAGACCGACGTCCTGATTTTCAAAAATGGAAGCAAGAAGCAGTGGAATGTGCAGTGGGTGGCCTCGGGGCAGTGAGTAGCATTGTACTCATCACTGCCCCCATAGAGTGGGCACTGGCACGAATAGTGGTAAAGCCAGGTTTAGCAGAGCTCTCTGCTTATTGTAATCTGGAGCTGAGGGGAGCATTTCATATGGCTGCCAGCATAACAACCAGTGGTTACTGCACAACTCTTTCCCAGGGAGGGCCTGGAGGCCTGGAGGTGGGAGTTGCTGGGAAGCAGCTGGCTTTTTGGCAACAAAAGGGAACTGAAAATGTCTATCTGCCAATAGGACAGACAGAGCTACCTCATGGAATAGTAAGGTATCCTGAGAAGCCCAGGAATAACAAATAGCCATCATGCTTCCAAGACTGGTCCCCTTCACCATCAGAGAATACTAACATCCCTAGTCACCACCACCATCAACTATAAAGGAAGATAATATAAACCCAGTCATGCCAGGAATAGCATTACTCCCCAGGCCATGGCCCCGCTTTCAGCCCAACCATTATTCAGTAAAATAAGCCTTTAGGAGACACAATCCAGAAACTATCTCTGCAACTGCTGCAGCTCTCCCACCCCGTTCTTCAGTAGCCAGAGCTACAGAAGACACAGAAAAGAAAGTTCTCACCAACAGTCCTTGGTACCACTAAATAGTTTGACATCAGAAAAAGATATGGTTTTATCAATGGAAAGAACTGCAAAGAAGCATTACTATCTTCTTTGCTTTCGTAACCTGACCATCACTGAACCTTTTCATCTGAGTTTTAGCTGAAACTTCCTCCTCCACGCCCCCATCCCCAACAGAATACGCACTCTTTGAGAGCAGGGATTTCTATTTGTATCTTAGAATAGTCCTTTGCACTGAGTAAACACTTAACACTTTTTCATCCATTCTTCCTTATTGACTTCCAAACCTGAAACAGAATCATGGCCTAAACTGAGCTAAGACTAGCCTAAAATATCCTTCACTTTACAGATTAGGAAACCAAGACTCAAGGTAAAAAAAGTAGAAAGTGCTAGAATAGGGATCTGAACCTAAATCTTTAAGGTTTCTTTCCTCCCTCTAACTCCCCACCGCAATCCAATGTCTTTTCCCTGTGCCTGTAACGTCCCTTCCACGATTCAGATACTAGGTGGCAAAGCCAGAAATAGAGCGCTGGTCACTAGATTCTACATAAAATGTCTACATTCAAATACCAAAAGCCAAGATGAACAAGAATGGACGATAATTATAATAATAACATCTACTGTTATAATGTTTTACAGTTTCAAAAGTTCCTTCCCATGCATTATCTCATTTACAACAAGCCTGTAAATTCGGTAGCAGTCATGATCAGATTATAACATGAAAGGTGCTTTGCAAACTTTAACGCCCCCCATAAATGCTGTTATTATTATTATTATTATTATTATTATTATTATGCCCATTTTATGAATGAGGAAACAGAGGCTTAGAAATGTAAATGATTTGACAATTATTGCATGGCTGTTCAGTGGGTAGAGACAAATGTAGAACATAGTTTCTTACGCTCAGCCACATTGTATTTCGTTAACATGTTAATCAAATATCCCATGGCAATACTCATCATCCCCATGATATTCCTGCCCATAACACCCCTTCCTGGCCACCACCTCCTTTGTATGTATTATCTTCCCTTCCCCTGTGAGAATATAAACTTGGGGTACGGAGGGAGGGCCTATCTTGCTTTTTATATCACAATGTCTGGTACAAAGAGAGTTCTTTATAAATGATTTTTCATTCATTTATTAAAATTAGATTATTAAATTAAAGTTAAATCATTCAAATCATTGATAAAATAAGTATTGGGTCAAGGATCATTATTTGCACAATAAAACTTACCATATCCCTCTCTTACAAATTTATACTGATATCTAGTTTGGGAGCAGTATCCTCCAACTATTTTTTTTTTTGATGAGGCAATTGGGGTTAAATGACTTGCCCAGAGTCATACAGCTAGTGTGTATTATGTGTCTGAGGCTGGATTTGAACTCAAAACTGACTCCTGACTCCAGGGCTGGTGTTCTGTCCACTGTTCCACCTAGCTGTCCCTCCTCTAACTATTTTTAAATTCAATCAACAGAACATATCATATTTTCACTGTTTCTTAATAACTATAAAGGATATTAGCTTTTTTTTTTTTACAAAGCTGGGAAGCTATTTTAAATGCTCTACAATAAAAATGGGATGCAAACAATTACTATTAACCACTGAGATCCCTTGGATATAAAGATATACATGAGGCTAACCCATGGAATAAGTTGCATGGGGTTTGGGTATGGAACAACTAACTTTTAGGCAATGAGGGGCCTCCCATTTGCTAAAATCGATTTAGCACAAATTTAGCACCCTCTCATTTTAAACATTTCAAAGTATTTCAATGATTGTCTTGACAGGATTCCAGTAGAAAACAGCTGTCAAAATGTATCATATATTTGAAAATTTCCTACACAGCACTGCTACTATAATAAGTGTGCTTTTCATATGTATATTGGCATATATACACACACATACAGATACATATATGTTTATGGTTTTTTTTAATTGTGGAAAATAGAATTTAGATTAGGCAAAACTTTTATTAATATTCCTAGCAGAATTATAGTCCCCAATTACACTATAGTCTATTTTATATTTTAAAAGTAAGCAAACTTTTAGGTGGCAATTTATTTTTATAGTCTCATGAATGTACAAATCAAACCCTCAGGATGATTATGGACTGTAATATATACAGTGGTAGAAATCAATAACTTTATTTGATATAGAAGATAAAATGGACTAAGTAGGAATTTGGCCAGCATGTTTCTTTTTTTTTTTTTACCAATTTTGATATTTTGCCCCAGAACATCTTAACTGAATGGAGTTTGCCCATTTAAAACCATGAGATTAAAATAGTCCATCCAGAGTTTCCACCTTGGGAGTTAGCCATCTTGATTGAATTAAAGGTCGGCTCCAATAAAAGAGGTACAATTTCTCCTCCTTCTTCTGCGAGCACTGATGATGGCAACCTCTGGAGGACTCTCTTTAAGTAGCCACAAGCCTGTCACCACTGCCTGAGGATTCCATGTACAGGCTAAATGAAAGCCAAACACAATAGTTATTCTGAGGTTACAGAATTTTTACAAAATATGTGGAGGGCCTATTCACCATAAAAATAAACAAAAAACCTAAAGCACTAAGAGACTTATGGGGGTATTTCTTTCATTTTTCTCTGTTCTACTTGGCTCAGGACATTGGGGTTTACAGCCAGATTCAAGGAGGGTCACTCAACAAATATTATTTTACTGAACAAAATTGCTTAAATGCTTTTTTAAGAAGTCACTTTCCTAACTTTTCTATACAGAAAAAACCAAGCACGGACAAGTTCAATATTTTAGCTTAAATTTTATACCATGTAAGAAAAGATCAACTCCAATAATCCCTGGGAATGCATCTATTCATATGACTTCAAGATCTACACATGTGTATGTACCATGTATATAAATAGGAATGTGCATAGTTGTGTGTCCTAGATTATATCTTTTGCTTTGACCTCTTTTATTCTACGTATACTCATTTCTCAATACCTATATTTTATATACATATGCCACTATTACTTAAAGAAGGCTATTAAAACCAATTTTATTATCTTTCCTTTAAAATTTCCCCAAATCACCATTAATAACATATTAATCATATTTTCTCAGTATCACAACCTTTGAGAAATCTTCTACATTAGTATTAATTCACCCCAACTTTATTGATATATGCTACTAATCTTTCCTACAAATATTACTTGGATCTGCCACTTAATTCTATAACCAAAGAACAAGTCTACATTCAGATCAGCTTGACATTGAACTCTCAGTTAATAAGTATTTATTAAGTACTACAAGTGAAACAGTCCCTGCCACTCCAGAGAATGGCAAGAGAAGAGAAGAGATATAACATATATAAAGATGAACAAACATTCATTTAAAATGTTCTTTATGGAGGAAGGCACTAGGAACTGGGAGAATCAGAAAAGGTTTCATGTAGATAGCTGAGTCTGGAAGGAAACAAGGGATTCTAAAACAAAGAGATGAGAAGAACCTACATTCCAGAAAAAGGTGATAGCCAGGGCAAAGACATGGAGGAGGGAAACAGAATGCCAAGTATGAAGAATAGGTAAATAGGTCAGTTTGGGCTAGATCATAGAGTACATGAAAGGAGAGTAGGGTGGAATAAGGTTGGAAAGGTAGGTTGGGCCAGTTATAAATTTCTTTATATGTCAAATAGAAGAATTTATATTTTATGTGTAGGTAATAGGGAGTTTACTGAGGAAAGGAGCGAAGTAATTAGGAAAGTAACTTTGGCAGCTTTGGAAGGGGGGATAAACTGGAGGCAATGAGATAAATGAGGTTATTGCTATATTGCAGGTGAGGGGGGGATGAGGGCTTGAACTAGGATGGTGGTTATGTAGGGAAGGAGAAGGGAATGGGTGAGAGAAATTCTGTGGAGATAGAAATGGTTATGTCAGGTGAGGAAAAGGGATATGAGGATAATACCGAGGTTTTAAGAACATGGTGACTAGAAAGATGACAGTATCTTTGAAAAAAAAAAAGAGTGAGACTCAAAAGTGACATAGATTTTAGGGAAAATATAAAGAAAACACAAGCCTTTAGGAAACAAAGGGCAAGAATGGCTATATGTGAATTATATTTTTAAAATTTGTTAGGGTAGCAGCAAGTCATCTACCATCTAGCATCCGTGGATACCTGGGATAAATTGCTGGGATTGACCAGGAGCTACAGAAAGTTTGTTCTGATGATAGCTCTGGGATTTAGCTGAGGGTGAAGTGTCAGTTGGAAAACTTTAACACATGATAAGAAGCAAAACTTGTTCAGGAAAAAAAATGTTTGCATTAAATATCTCTGAAAAATATTTAAATATGTAGGAAATTAACATAAGCCTAAGAGCCTTTCCCCAAAACCTAACTGGCCAAAGGACACAGTTTTCAAAAGAATTCGAACTAATACAGAGAAATAAGATCAAACAACTTTAAGATTTGACTCCATATTCAGAAGACGGCAAAGATCACAAAAGATGAAAACGGAAAGTGTTGGAAGCATTGTGGGAATTAGGGTTAAGTTTATTCCAATGTTAGTGTTTTTTGTAAATTTGTCCTTTTATTTTGGAAATGAATTGGAATCATGCAAAAAAAGTGATTACAATATCCTTAACTCCTTGATCCTGAGATCCCAATGGCAGTCATATTGCTGAACTATTTGCTTTAAAAAAATTACAAGGTAGAAGGGGAGTGATGCATTCGGAAAGGAATGTGATAAAAAAAGGAAGAGGCATGAACGATATATATTTGTTACTATATTATTATTTACATATTTTATATATTCATTTATATTTTAAATAAAGAACCTTAGAGCAAAATAGTAGACAGTATGTATGTGTGTATATGTGTATGTATGTACATGTCATATACATATACACACATGTATGTAAAATGTTATGTAAGCACATAATATACATGAGTATATCCCCTCCAAGTCTGGGTAAAGGAATAGATAGATAGATAGATAGATAGATAGATAGATAGATAGATAGATA